>NW_018247747.1:4524-52436 GCF_001263595.1 Phalaenopsis equestris
TTTTAGGCCTTTGTACAACCATATTGTATAATATAAGTCCTAAACTTGCCTTAGGATTCCGGGGTAGTCATTTGTCACGACTTAAATCCTCACATCTTCAAGGTTATTTGTGCCGATCACTTCACACAAATGTAAATCCTAATAAATAAAAAAAATTGCAGGATGAAACATCTATATGATTTTTTCTGAATTGAAGCCAAATAATAGGATAGCTTAGGAAGTCACCGAAGTTCTCCTTCGGATCTGTGGCATCCTCTAGTGTTTCCTCCTTTGGACTCCAAAACAAAATGTTCCAAATTTAAACCAATCCCCCTTCACACTTCTTAGTCCAACATCTTTGAAATGTCCTTACCTTTTGAACTCCTTGAAGGTAGTTTTTCTTGATTTTTATTGCGAGTATTCTTAGGTGATGTAATTAACTATAGGGGCTTGCCCTTATAGGAAGCTTTTCCCGAACCCAGCATAACATAAACCTATTTAATTCCTTATATTAAATAGGGGAACTTGTCGGCCAATACATTGGTTTCGCAGACCAAACGGATGTCATAACTTTCTTTAGTTTATTTGATCGAGCCTCACCCTCACCTATTATTTTCATCCTTTGGGATAGATACAGGATTTGAGGTAAAGCGCTCTTTCATCTAAATTATGAAAATTATGGGGTCAGTTTGACTTCATCTTTTTTCAAAACTAAAATTTTAAAAAAAACGTCCTTCCGAAGCGGGCAAACGGGATTTCAATTCCGATGACCGACAGCTTCTTATGGGCAAAACCCACACAAAAAATAGTGCCGATAATAAGTATTTCATAGCTTTTACATCATTGAGCCCCAATCTTTTCTTCTCAAATGAATTTCTAAGATTCTTAATATTTCAAAACATAGTTTTCTCTACTTTAAAAAGTTAACAGTAGTCTTATTCTCTTATACTAAATACCTTAATCTACAAAATTATTTTTCCTTACAAAAATATTCCTTTAAATCTACTATAATATTTAAATTATATATTCCTTTAAATCTACTATAATATTTAAATATCTACAAAATATAGTTATCTCAAGTAAATTCACTATAAAAAATTATATTAATAATTTTTTAAAATATTAAAATTGAGAACATATAATAATTAATCTTTTTCTTCCCTCCCCTAAACTTAAATTTTTATAAATTTTTCTATATGGAATGATAAAGGTGGAAAGAAAATTCTAAATATAAATCATACCTTTATATTTTAGGCATTTTCATCATTCTGAAATTTTTTCAGTTCCTTCTCAAAATTTTAACTTCAACTGGTCTGTAATACTAGGAGCTTTCTATACATATAATTTATTAGAGATTTTACTAGGTAATGAAATTTTAAAATAAGTACAAAACGAAACATTATACAAAAACAATATTTCGCTAACACATCCACAATAATAAACAAAAAACAATAACAAATACATTAAAATATAAATAAAAATCACATCACATTACAATTTTACAAAGTACTAATCAACATCTATTATAACTAAACATGCAAATTTCAACTACAACACTAAACATTTATAATAATAATTGAAAATTATTCAATTGCAACATAAAAATAAAAATGAAAGTACAAACACACAAACATCTATCTCTATTACAAAATTAAAAAAATAAAAGTACATCAATTACTATCATATATCAAAGTCCCATACTATATCCTCATCTCTCTGGTCAGCAAGTAGATTGGGCTGATACAGAGTATAACAGGGGCATTCAGGAAAAGTAACATCAGGCTCGCCTCTGTAGTGTCGGGCCTTGAGCTTCGTAGTAAGCTATCTCAAAGTTAGAATGCTTCTGTTGGCACTCACTATCATAATCATGTCTACGTTCTAATCCCCTAATTATTCAAGATTTTTGCGATTTTGATCAATTTCAAGCCTCGACGACATCCGTTCAATCATTCTAGACATAAATTTTAAGTGATTAAATGATGTATTAACCCAAATAAACATTCACAACACAAAAGCTTAAAAATATATATAAATTCCAAGAGTTAGAGTACATGTTACACGACACACATAAGTTTTGTATTTTCTCAACCTCAATACATCAATTCAGCATCGCAATCCATGCCACAACACTCTAAACGCCGAAAACAAACATCCTATGCTCAATCTCAACTATAACTAAGATCTAAAAGCAAAATTCGAAAGTAAAGCAAACACATAAGTTCAAATCAAATCACATAAATCACACACTTAGACATACAAGTGGAAAAGTAAATCTACTACTCTTTCAATTCTGTCCTTATTTCTCCTCAGATATCACCCATTGATTGAACATGAACGAAGAGGTTATTGAAGGGTCGGTATGGAAATTCTTCAGTAGAGTCCTATTCTATCAATCCTATCTTCCTCATTAATCGTATCAGACTTCCTTCGATATTCCAGAGTGATCAAAATGCTCTTTCATCCTCCAATCTAGATGATTGAAAAAATCAGAGATATTGTTAATTGCATTCATAACATTTTGCACCTCTTTCTATAGTTTCTTGATTCTGTGCAGGATCACTAGTGCCTTGTCCGGAACTAAAGGCTGAATAGGAAGTGAATTCTGAGATGATTGATCCACAATAATAGTCATATCATTCTCATCTTCATTGGCTGAGAATTTCTCAGTTGGGTCCAAAGGCTTCTATGGTAAAAGTATTTTTTCCCAATTCTCATAAGATACTTGGAACTGACTGCAAAGTAAGAAAATTATTGAAGGATGTCCAAGGCTATAAGTTAATCAATGAACAACCAGGCCCAAAATAGACTTCACAATTATCGATCCAATATCGATCGGCAGTCCCATTTGGATGCAGTAATTCAGATTAGCACTTTCCTTAGTAACTTTATTGATCCTCATTGTCTGTAATAGTTTTGAAGAATTAAAGAAGTGCCAGTGTTTAAAAATGGGGTTTAGAAGGTTGTAGAAAAACTAACATACCCGTTTTCTCTCATTTCATAGTCTTTTGTCTCGTCCGTCAAATATTGGTAGATCTCATTCATTAGGTTTCTTGTCGGGACTAAGTTGGAATAATGACAGACAGGAACATTCTCTATCATATATAACTCACTAATCCATGTAGAAGTAAAATTTATCCATTTACCTCACACATAGATGACTCCCTGGTTGATTCCATGCAAATTACCATAAAAGTCCTTTACCACAGGAACGACTATGGCGGCTGTAGTGTAGCACAACAATTCTGATCATCGTCGCACAATCATCTCTTCAATTGCTGTCGAAGGACTGTTCAATCCTTGATTCACAAATCCTCTTTCTTTGATTAATCTGCTCTTTGTCAGCACTTTGTTGAAGATTCGCTGCGCCTCAGAACTAATGAACTTTCTCCGGTTAAACACTCAAAATCTAAGGTTTTCAGTGGAATTGGATGCCATAAGGATGCATTTGGTGGTGTTTCAATTCATTTTTGGGGTAATACAAACTTAAAAACGAAATTTGGAAGTTTATAGGGAGTAACTCCGGCCTAAAACTGCAAAAAGCCGTAATTTTAATCTCCGAAAACCATCATCCTGCCATTCTCGCCGTCGACGACGTCGATGGCACAATCAGCAAGCCTTTAGAGTTAATTACCTGAACTCTCAGGAAAAACCCACCATCGGTGGCGTCGAGCCCGCCGTCGGCGCCTAAGGTAAAAATTTTGCAATTTCACTCTGGTCCGAATGCGTTCAAATTTTCTCTATGGATCCAATTTTTATGATGATTCAAGGGTATATATGAGTAGTAAAGTTCAATACTACCATAAACTTACGATCATTTCAAATAAAAACACAATAATTGCAAAATAAAGATAACTATGGGTTGCCTCCCATAAAGCGCTTGGTTTAACGTCGTCAGCTCGACCTATTTAGGTATTACTCAATTACTCAGGTTGACTGACCACAGGTTGACTGACCATTAAAACCTCTTTAAAATTTAGTCGTTTACCCTCAAAATATGCCTTTAATTTGTGTCCATTTACTTTAAATCTATTCCCAGTCTTTTGATCTTCAATTTCAATAGATCCGTAATATAAACTCGAGTCATAGTAAAGGGTCCTAACCAACGAGACTTCAGTTTCCCCGGGAATAACTTCAGCCTTGTATTGTAAAGCAAAACTTCTTGTCCGGGTTCAAAGTTCTTCTGGTTAATCTTTCGATCATGACATAACTTTAGTTTCTCCTTATAAATTCTATCATTATCATAAGATTCATTTCTTAATTCTTCCAATTCATTCATTTGTAACAATCTCTTCTCAGCAGCATGTTTCAAATTATAATTGAATTCGTTAATCGCCCAATATGCTTTATGCTCCGATTCTACTGGTAAGTGACAAGACTTTACAAAAATCAGCTAGTAAGGAGTCATTCCAATAGAAATTTTATAAGTAGTCCTGTAAGCCCATAATGCGGTATCCAGTCTAGTAGACCAATCTACTCTACTAGGGTTTACAGTCTTCTCAAGTATTTGTTTAATCTCTCTATTAGAAACTTCAGCAAACCCACTAGTTTGAGGGTGATAGGAATTAGAGATTCTATGAATAATATTAAAATTTTTTGCCAATCTCTAAATGTATTTATTCCTAAAATGGGATCCTCCATCAGTGATAATCACTCTCGGCTTTCCATATACAGTGAAAATATTTTTCATTAAAAATCTTGAAGCACTTTTAGCGTCACAACAAAAGGTAAAGCTTGTGCTGTAAAGCTTGTGCTTCAATCCACTTTGAAACGTAGTCTACCACAAATAATATATATAAGTTCCTAGATGAAGGAATAGATGATCCCATGAAATCTTATCCCCAAACATCAAAGATCTCAACTTCTAACATAAAATTCAGAGGCATTTCATTTCTTCTAGATATATTGCTTACTCGTTGGCATCGATCACAAGTTTTTATGTATACGTAAACATCTCTAAAGAGAGTAGACCAATAGAATCCAGCTTGTAAAATTTTATAAGTAGTTTTATCATTCCCAAAATATCCTCCAAATTTAGAATCATAACATTTCTGAATGATTAGTTCAGTTTCTTCATAAGGTACACATCTTCTCTTAATAAGATCCTTACATTGTTTATATAAATTTGGTTCATCTCAAAAAAATGATTTCGCATCATGAATGAATTTTCTATACTGTTGCAATGTCAGTATAAGTGGCAAAATATCACTTACGATATAATTAACAATATCAGCATACTATGGTATTTTTCACTCATTAATATTATAAAGTCGTTCATTAGGAAAATTGTCTGTAATTTCATTGTCAGTGTCAGATAATTCATGATATTCTAATCTTGATAAATGATCAACAATTTGATTATCAGTTCCCTTTCTATCAATAACCAAAAAATCAAATTCTTGCATCAAAAGTATCCATCTAATTAACCTTGGTTTGGCATCCTTCTTTTGCATCAGATATTTAATAGCAGAGTGATCAGTGTGCACAACACATTTACTCCCCATTAAATAAGATCTAAATTTACCAAAAGCATACACAATAGCCATTAACTCTCTTTCAGTAACATTGTAGTTTATTTGAGCATCGTTAAGAGTTTTACTAGCATAGTATATAAGTTTAAAAATCTTATCATACCTTTATCCAAGAACAGCTCCAATAGCATAATCACTAGCATTGCACATCAGTTTGAATGGTTTCTCCTAGTTAGGTGAAACTATTATAGGGGTTTTGATTAGCTTTTCTTTTAATAACTCAAAAGAAATTAAAACAGTCTTCAATAAACTCAAATTTCTTGTCCTTTTATAACAGTTGGCATAGAGGTTTAGAAATTTTTAAAAAATCTTAAATTAAACGCCTGTAAAAACCAACATGTCATAATGCATGTAAAAACCAACATGTGCAAGAAAACTTCTAACCCCTCTTACATTAGTAGGAGGTGTTAATTTAGATATAACTTGAATTTTTACAGGGTCTGCTTCCATACCATTTTACTAAATTTTATGCCCACAATTTCTTTTGCAATCATAAATTGACATTTCTCTTAATTTAGAACTATAATAGTTCTTTTGCATAACTCCAAAACTTTTTCAAGATAATTTAAGCATGCATCAAATGATGTTCCAAATACAGAGAAATCATCCATAAACACTTCTAATTCATCATTAATTAACTTACTAAATACAGACATCATACATCTCTGGAATGTTGCAGATGCATTACATAATCCGAGAGGCATTCTTCGGAAAGCAAAAGTTCCAAAAGTACTAGTAAATGTTGTATTTTCTTGATCCTCAGGAGCAATAGGAATTTGATGGTAGTCGGGATATCCATCTAGAAAACAAAAATGAAAACAAAAATATTTGTGCCCAGCTATTTGGTCTAAAAATTGTAAAGGGAAGTGATCTTTCCTAGTGGTAGTGTTTAATTTTCTAAAATCAATGCAAATATGCCGCCAAGTAACTTGTCTGATAGGTATTAATTCATATATTAATTCATTATTCTTATTCTCTTTTGCTTCAATAGTCACTCCTTTCTTTGGAACACAAAGAATTGGACTTACCCAAGCACTGTCTGAAATAAGATATATAATTTCAGTGTCCAACCACTTTAAAATTTCCTTCTTGACTACTTCTTTCATCATTGGGTTTAATCTCCTTTGTGGATTAACTCTTGGTTTATATTGTTCATCCAATATAATTTTGTGCTTACAAATCGAGGGACAAATTCCTTGAATATTAGCTAAGGTCCAACCAAAAGCTTTCTTATATCTTTTTAATGTATCCAAAAGTCTTTGCTCTTGTAAATCATTTAACTCTGAAGATATAATAATAGGTAATGTAGATTAGTTTCCCAGAAACACATACTTCAAGTGGTTAGGCAATATTTTCAACTCAAGTTCAGGTGTTTTTATAATTGACAGAACTAGATTCTTATCAGCATTTCTTGTAATATCCAACATCTCAAATCTTTCCTGAAAATAATTTAATTCTTCATTTTTTATTTCATCCAAAATAACTTCATCTTTATCTTTAAAATTTTCTTTCTCTTTAAAATGTTCTTTAAAATGCTTGTGCAATAGATGTTCACAAATTTCCATGCGAAAAATTTCATTATCCCTTTCAACAGTAGGGTATTTCATAGATTATTTCGCAATTTTCATAGATTTCGCAATGTTAAAAGTCACTTCTTGATCGTTAACTCTCATAGTTAATTCTTCCTTTTGAACATCTATCATAGCTTTTCCCGTAGCTAAGAAGGTCTCCCTAAAATTGTAGGCATTTCTTTATCTTCCTCCATATCTAAAACAATGAAATCCACAGGAAAAATAAATTTATCAACTTTTACTAACACATCTTCTGTAACTCCCTCAGGATAAGTAACTGAACGATCCAATAACTGAACAGTTACAGAAGTAGGTGAGACTTCTCCTAATCCTAATCTTTTTAAAATTGATAAAGACATAAGATTAATGCTGTCTCCCAAATTACATAAAATTCTTGCATAAAATTTTCCACCGATAGCACACGGTATAGTGAAACTACCTGGATCTCTTAATTTTTCAGGAATCTTTTTCTGAATAATTGCACCACACTCTTCGCTAAGTGCAACAGTCTCATTATCAATGAACTTCCTTTTCTTGTTCAAAATATCTTTCATAAACTTCACATAATTGGGCATTTGCTCTAAAGCTTCTACAAATGGAATGGAATATTTACCGTTAATTTCTTAAGAATTTCTAAAAACTTGAAGAATTGTTTATCCTTTTTTTGTTGCTTCAATCTTTGAGGAAACGGTGGTGGAGATTTCTCCAAAGTAATTTTCATTGGTGTAAGTGCATATTCTAAATCTGGGTATTCATGATCATTTTCTTTCCTTGTATCCACTTTATCTTTTTCAGTTTCTATTTCTTTCTGCACTCTTGTTTCCAATTCTTTTCCACTTTGTAATTGTATCACTTTTATCTGTTCTTTTCCTTGATCTTTAGGATTTGGTTCCATAGTAGTAGGAAAAGTTCCCAGTGTTTGGTTACTAAGCGTAGTAGCGATATGCCCCAATTGGTTTTCAATATTCTTGATAGCACTTCCTTGATTTTATAACTAGTTTCCTTGAATTTGTAATTGATTTCCTTCATTGATTTCCTTAATTGATTTCCTTCATTCTGCAATTGTTGACACATGTTTAGTATCATCTCTTCTATAGACAACTTTTTTTCCATAAATTAAGTTTTACTGTTAAATCCTAGAGGATAAGAACGTCTATAATTAACATTTCCTTGGTTAGATGAATTTCCCAATGGGTTCACTGGGTTCTTCGCCCATTGTTGATTTGTAGAAGAATTGTTATTCCAATTAAAATTAGGATGATTCTTCTAACTTGCATTATAATAGTTTGAATAAGGATTGTTGGGTCTATTATTAATCACACTTAAATTCTCATACGAAGGTTGAACATCCACAAATTGCCTAGATGAATTCTCTTCCATCATAGTAATGATCTAATTTCTTTGATATTGCAACAATCTGTGAAGTTAACAAAGATATTGCATCAGAATCGTGGATACTAGCTACTCTTTTAGGATTTACACTTTTAGATGGCCATTGAAAATTATTGGTAGTCATCTCTTCTATTAACAAATAAGCCTCATCAAAAGGTTTTGACATGAAAGAACCACCAGTCGCAGCATCTATAATCTATCTAAGAGATCCTACTAATCTGTTATAAAATGTTTGAATTATCAACCAATTTGGTAACGAATGATGAGGGCACTTTCTAAGAATATCTTTAAATCTCTTCGAAGCTTCATATATCGACTCTCCATCAATCTGACAAAATGATGTTATGTCATTTCTAAGTTTAGCAGTTTTGGATCGAGGGAAATATTTGGATAGAAATTTTTGTGAAAGTTCTCCTCAAGTTCTAATAGATCGAGGTGCTAACAAATTTAACCACATCTTATCCTTATCCCTAAGTGAAAAGGGAAAAAGTCTAAATCTAACAACATCGTTTGAAACTCTGTCATATTTAAAGGTAGCATAATGTTCTAAAAAACTAGAGAGGTGTAAATTAGGATCTTCATTTGGTGTATCTCTGAATTGATTGTTGTGTACCATTTGGATAATAGAAGGTTTAAGCTCAAATGAATTAGCAACTACATCAGGATTTTGGATAGATAAGTGAATTTCATCTGCTATAGAATTCACATAATCTCGTAAAGGTCAAGGTTGATGTTGATTTTCTATTCCTTGATTGTTCATGTTGTTTTCCATTGTGTCAGGATTTCTAGGTTGTTTTCTTAGTTTTCTAATTCTTCTAACAATACGTTCTAATTCTGAATCATAGGGTATATGATTTTCAGGTCCAAATTTACACATACAATTGAAATCAGTACATAGAAAAATAGTTACCTAGATATGAAAATAAGTTGCAATTCAAGTAAAAGTTTTTTATAGTCCTAATTTGTCCGTTACTCTAATTATGATGTTTTTTACTCCGCGGCAACGGTGCCAAAAACTTGACAGTGACTTTATATATGCTTAAAAATATATAAAGTTGATACTGTTGCTAGACAATTTAAGTCCCCAGTAACGACGCCAAAAGTTTGACAACGGTTATAAATTTGATAAAAATGTGTATAAAATATTCAATAATTGCAAAGTCACACTTATCAATGCAAGTATACGTATCACTCAAGTAATACATGGCTCTAATTGAGTCCTAGATATGAGTCCTAGATGGAGTAATACTAGAGGCTACAAACTAGGATTTAAGAGGCTACAAACTAGAGGCTACAAACTAGGATTTAGAAAATCAATACTTAATCACAACAATACAGTTCAAATTTCTTATTTTTCACTAATAGACAATTGAAATAGATATGTAATTTTAACAAACTCTTAATTAACTAATTCTTCTAGTAAAGTTTCTAATGTGAAGTTCAATATATAAGCAAGCATCCTTTTCCTTGTCAAGAAATTAAAGTGAATGGATAAATTGAATTAGTTCAAATTGTATTATGCTAAATAGGAGCATACCTATTCCTTACCCTTACCCTTTGGCATAAGGAACATTGACTAATCCTATGCTTGGTTACTGAATCTGCGGCTACGCTGGGAGGATACCATCTCTCACTTTGGATCTCCCACGTTCCCCTTGCCTGAGGGCTAACATCTACACTTCAGCACCCAAACGATAAGATCGAATTGAGGATTTTAGTCTATCACACTAAAATCTCCAATTCTACGCCCGATAATTTTATCTCCCTATTTTTTTGCACCCAACTTTCAAGGAGTTTGACTTCCCTAAATCTTGGATGTGAACTTCAGTTTAGTTGTAAAACTCAAATTATTTTAACAATTTAATTGGTCAGATTGAAAGTAAATTAAGATTGAAGTGAAAAGATCATCACAACTTCTTTAACATTATTATGGCACAACCAATTCAAATCATCATTTCACAAAATTTCAAGTCAAGGAGAAAGACAGCGAAAACTACTCAGAACTCATGGAGAAGATACAACAAAACTTGAAATTTATATATAAAAGCAAAGTCAAACTAACTTCAATAAGTAAATACCACTTACCTCTAATTCCTCCCCAAGCAAACTCCTCGAAGTTCCTCTGAATCTCTTCCTATCTTTACAACACACATAGTTCTCCTTCAAAGCGACAAGGAGGAAGAAATCTCTCACTTTTCCTCCACTCTTATAATCTGTTGAAGAATTCCTCACAATACAAACCCTAAATTAAACTCTCTACACTCTACAAAACACATGTGGACACACATGGACACACCCTTCCTCTGTTTAGGGCTCCTCTTTTGTCGGCCCAAATGTTTCTCTTATTGTTGTAGAAGAGTTTTCCAAGAGTTGCCTAAGCGTCCCTTAAAGAATAGTCCACATTCAATGCACCTGTTAAGAGAACCGCCGCTCTCGACATTGGCGGGCGCGGCGCCGTCAAGGGCCTTCTAGAATATTTGATTCTAGACTCTCGGGAAAAACCCGCCATCAGCGCCGTTGGGCTCGCCATCGGTTCTCTAGTTTAAATCTACATATTTTTTGTCCTTTTTGCTCCAAATTCGATCTTTTTTTGCATCTTTTTGCTCCAATGACCATAATTTAACATACCTGCAACAAAACATCAAAAATACCATTCTTTAAAGTGTAATATCATCAAAATTAGTATAAAATAGCTATGAAAATCTCAACTTATTTTTCTTTGGTCAGGCAACCGCCTCCTCATTAAGTTGGATTGCACAAATATTAGGGAAGTTTTTATACTTTATTATTTTGAAGAGGTAGGAGATGCAGTTTCTGACCACTTTGGAAATTTGTGTGGGGTTTGCCTCAAATTTGTTATTATTCCTAGCCATCCAGAGGAACCAAGCCACCAAAAAATGAATAGAGGCAAGCTTATGTCTTTTCCAACTATACCAACAAGTAAATAACAAAGACCAAAGTAGCTCAGAGTCATACAGATTCAGTTTACTCATAATTTCAGACTAGACCTTTTGAGCAAAGTTGCAGTTAAAAAAGATATGATTGATGTTCTCTTCCTTTTCCAAACAAAGGCAGCATCTGGAAGGGCCCCTCAGACCCTTTAACTTGAGAACACCAACAGTGGGCAAATGTTTGTGGAAAAAATCTCTAACATAAAAGGACATGGAGGGGGAAAGAAATTTGTTCCATATAACCTTCCCCCAAGGCACCTGGTCCCAACAATAGAGCTTGGCATAGATAGCTTTAGTGAGAGTTTTATTTGTGTAGGTTTGCCAAATGATTCTGTAAGACTTTGTTCATTTGGTATGTGGTCGACACTATTTTGGTTGAAGGAGTTGCCTATAAGAAGCTGTCGGTCACTGAAATCAAAATCTCGTTGGCTGCTATGGAAGGACATTTTAATGTTTGGGAAAAATATGAAATCAAAATGACCCCATTTGTTTTGATAGTTTAAATGAAAGAGAAATGTACCTCAATCTCTGTATCTATCCCGAAGAATAAATATAAGACTTGATGATGGGGCTCGATCAAATAAACTAAAAAATATATGACGTTCATTTAGTCTGCGAAACCATTTTATTTGTCGAAAAATTCCCTTATTTAATATGAAGAACTAAATAGGGTTTATATTAAGTTGGGTTCGGATGAGCTTCCTATAAGGGCAAGCCCCCATAGTGAATTACATCATAAATGACCGAAGTCATCTAAGAAAACTATTGATAAAAATCAAGAAATATTAACTTCAAAGAGTTCAAAGGATCAAAATTTTTCAATGGGATCAGAAAGAGAGGTGTGAAATTGGATTGGTTCAAATTTGGAGTATTTTATTTTAGAATCTAAAGGAGGAAGAACTAGGGAATGTCTTATATTCAGAGGAAAACCTTGGTGACTTCCCAGTCTATCATATTTTTTGCTTCAGTTTTGAGAAGAAATTTATTTTAGTGTTTCATCCTGCCAATTTTAGTTGTTTAGGGCTTACGTTTGTGTAAAATGATCACACAAATAGCCTCAAAGATGTGAGGATTTAGGTCTTGATAAACGACAATCTCAGAATTCTAAGGCGAGTTAGGACTTAGAATGCACAACATGATTGTACAAAGGCCTAAAAATAAGGTGAGGATTTATATTGCATAAGCAAACAACCTTGAAGTCCTATGGCACAACCTTGAAGTCCTATGGCTTAAGTCCTATGGCTTTTTTGTTTTTAGTTCTAATGAAGGAAATGGTTTAGCTAAAGAAGACAGGTTTTGCTGTTGAAGATGGCCTTGTTGCCCATAATGCTAGCTCAAAGCTCCTTACCGTGACAAGTTTAATTTTTCTAGGGCGTCAAGTTATGATGTCAAATAAGGTGACCCTATGGATGTAGTTCTTTAAATTTTATGGGGGATGTTAAAGTTGATTAGAGTGACACCGGTTAGGATCCCACAGTTCCCTTATTCCGACACAACTATTTTCTATTGGATTCACTTAGTCCAAATAAATTTACTAAACTCAACTTAATGAGTTCCATAATTTCATTTACACTGAGGGAAGTATCATCAGTAAACGTAAGTTACCTCCTTCGAGAGATTCCCAAAAATCTGATAGAGACGTCTTAATTTAGTTGTAGTTATTTTTTGTGATGTTCGTGATTGAAGTTTGAGTAGTCTTATATTTTGAATATTGTGGCGGTGAATTTTATGTTAGTTGATTTTAGTTTTAATTTTGGTTTTGGTTTTGTGGCTATCTTAATAGTTTTAGTTTTCTTGCAGGGTGACATCGTTGGTCAGCATGCAAGTTTTATAAGCATAATAAGTACAGTATGAAAGTATAAGAAAGACGACACTGTAAACTATAAAAAGTGTACCTGACGAGTCTTCTTGTTCTACTACCTGAAACTCAAAATGCATGTGAGAGCCTTTTACATAAAGCGAAAAGTAAGGTTTTATTTATCTACCCAACCCTAGGTCATATCTTAGTGGGTCCATATTAATTTAATTAAGGATGATTTTTGTTAAGCAAAACATATTAAGTTTAGTAGACCGCAGAGCTATTCAACAAGTCTAGAGGAAAAAGCAAGTCCATGCTTCCCTCTCACTACATGGTGAAAAGTCTTGAACTCATTTAAACTTATTATGTTGCTTAATAACCCATTCTATAAATATCTTTAATGCTCAATGAACATTGATATTTCAATTATCCTAAGAGTAAGGTAATTATCACTTGCCATTAAATTTGGAAGTTATGTGGATGAAGATCCTTAAAGGGGCGAGTTAGCATTAATGAAACACTAAGCCAATTTGAGTTCTAATTTAAGCTTATGGTGTTCAAAGGTGTTTACCTTATGTTCATTTTTCTAACTCCTATTTAATCAAATCTGATTTTAGCTTAAGTCACCACTATGCCCTTTAAACCTAGGTAGATGTCTTGGTTATTTTGAAAGAATTTGAATTTTTTAGTGATAATATATATTCCCTTTCAAAACACTTAAATAGCATTCAAAAATCAAGTAGGGGTATTGAATTAGTGAGTTATCAACTTCCGAAGTCATACTCCTAAGTCTTGGATTATTTAATTAACTAGACTTCCAAATTTTAATAATTTAAGGAAATTACAACTTTATCCTTTGATTATGAAAGAGTGAGGTTGGTTTCTACCAATTAATCCCCTTATGTTTCAATCATCCAAATAAGTTAGTTAAAATCAGAGGTTACCCTTTTCCCTCTCGAATTATGCCTAAATGTTAATTATAGCCAAATTTCCAAAATTACACTTTTTCCCCTAAGGCTCTATCATTTCATAATTTGTCAAATTTAATTTAAATAACTTTGAAATTTTGTCCCACCCCACTCATGGGCAATTAAGACATCAGAGGAGAAAATGTGATTTTTCAAAATTTAATTTAATTTACATGTTTATTTTAATATAAAAATAGTATTTTTAAAAGAAAATTTCATAACTTGACCAAGGCAAAGCCTAATCCCGTGAAATTTTTTACTGGAGGTAGAATTAAACCAGAGAAGTATTGGGGCCAAATTTCATGATTTATTGAATTATATTTGAATTTTAACAATTATTTTAATTTCTAGAGTATTTATTAATTACAAAAGATTTTAAATGCGGGATTTTAAATGCGGAAAATTAAGGTTTATATTTTTATTAAATCTCTCTGATGTCAATGAACCCAGTGAAACAAATTTCATATTTTTCTAATTTTCCTTTGAATTTTTTATAATTATTTTAGTGAAAATCCATTTTTAGCCTTTTAAAAATTATTTTAAGCTTTAAAATTTAATATCTTCACTTAGAAAATTAGGAAAAATATTTCATTTTTTCCTAAGTCTTAAGAAACAATTTAGAACATTTTCATGAAGTTTATTATTTTTGTGATTTTTTTATCATTTTATAATTATTTAAATATTAAAATTAGGCTTAAAAATGGAATTTTTATTTTCAAAAAATTAATTTAAAAAAATTCCTCTATTCACATAGAACTCCAAAAACTAATTTTTATCTATTTTTGAGTTATATTTTAATTACTAAAAATCATTTTAGTGTTAAAAATATCATTTAACTTGAAAATCATTTAACAAAAATATCATTTAACTTGAAAAATCACTTTGAGTTATTAAATGAGCTCCAAATGTTTTGAAATATTTATGGGGAGTTCTTTGAACTTTAAATCATAGTAGAGATTAAAAATTTAGTCATTTAGATGTTTATGCTTTCCAAAATTAATTTTCTTTATGTTTTAGGGTTGGTGGAAATTAAGTGCATTCTTAATGACTTTACCCATGAAATATTTTTCAAATGGTTCTCTAGTCATAGCAAACCTTCCAAAATTTTCTTGGATTTTTCTAAGCAACAAGTTAATTATTATGATTAATTTATGCAAATAATTGGCATAAACTTAGAAAATATGGATCTTTGCCTAGAGATATCCTCTGACTTTGAAAAAATCAGAGGATGTTCCCTAAGATAGAGGCAACAACATGCCAAAATTTCAAGTCATGGTAAAATGTCTGCATGCATGGAAAATTAAAAGACTCAAAATCATATTTAATTAATTAAAAAAAATATGCATCAAACAAGCTTCAAACATTTTCCACATTATTCTCCTCTGTTCACTGAGCAAGAGGGTATTTTTATTTCATTTTGTGATTTTTCTACACCAAGATATGGGCTTTTAAAGTTAGGGCTATTTATTTAAATAAAAAATACTCTATTTATCTATTTAAACACGTAGCATTGACTAGATCCTAAGCGGCTCTGAAACTCCATGCGGCGCGCTCCCATTTGATGTCGTCATCCAAATCAGTGATGAATTGACTCGCAATTCACATATGAAGGCGTTGTCCGGCTAGATCTCGTCCGTTGATGAGATAAACGAGCGCGCGGACGGCTATCCGTCGTCGTCCCTAATGCCATGGCTCGAGAACCATCCATTTTCAAAACTTAAGATCTCACTAATTTCTTAACCAAATTAAGTGTGGTTTGTTTCTAAATGCTCATCTAAGTGTGGCGAATACATCCATACGGTAATCATGCAATTAAATTAAACCTAATCAAATAGAGAATCAAAATAGGCCAAAATAGGCTCGGGAAGGCTCGGGAAGAGGGGGAGTTCAATACCTTTGCTCTGAAAAGGGAAGCTTTGATCTGAGTTGCTTGACACATTTGTGGAGGTCCAAAAAGGCTAGAGATTACGCCTCTTTCTGTGGTGAAAGGTTTTGCTATGAATTTGACCAAACTCAATTTTAGGTGTTGGTCTAGAGCTATGCTAGGGGCTCTGTATGATGGGGATTTGATGGGGCTTCTCCATCTTTCACTGATCTTTCACTGTGGTGAAGATCTTTCACTGTGGTGAAGTTGTGGGTGAGTTTAATTTGATTTTGTGTGGAGTGCATAGGTGTGGAGAGCCCTGTCATGTCTTTGTCAAGATTTTGAGCTTAAAATTTGAACTCTGGCAAGGGGATTCAAGGCATTGTGGTCGTGGTTGGGTTGCGCTGAGGAGGTCTCAAAGAGGCTCGAAGAGTAATTTGGAGGGCTCTCTCTGAAAAAATTTTATCACACCCTCCATGGCCGTGGATGTGAGCTTTTTATGAAAATTGGCTTAAGGTTGCTGTCATGGCCAATTAGGGGGTGAAAAGTAATGCTTAGGTGGAGGACAGAGAGGCTCTAACATTTAATTTGGATGACGTGGCCTCTAGGTTTGAATTGGGTTTGATTCCATGGGGTTGGCTCTTGGTTCGGACATTTTCCAGCCACTACGCCGGCCGACCAGGCCAGCGAAGTTAGCTAGGAGGTCAGGTGAGCAAGGGGAATATGTCACAATAATTAAATGTGTTGGTGTTTAGTTTTTGCAAAAATATCCTTGGCTTAAGAAAATATGAAATCAAATCTCTTAATTTGGGCATCCCTTGGTCCATGGCTCATTTAGGTGGTTCAATTGGTTTTGGCTTGGTCAATAGGGTCCAAAACTTGGCTGTGGTGGCCTTGCCCTGACCAATTTGACATGTCTAGGTCAATTTTGGTGCATGGGTCCAAGTGGGTGCAAATGACCAAAACTTGAGTTTGGGCTAGTCTAGACATGTTAATTGGCCCAATTAATTGATTCATTTGATATAGATGATTGTAATGAATAGTTTTGGTGAAGGATTGAAAGGATTTTGAGTTCAATTGGAGGGTTAATTTGAAGGATTGTGGAATTTTGGTGAATTTGGGCATGTTCGGCTAGGCTTAGGTCCATATTGGGCTAGGCTTGGGACAAGTCCAAATTAATTATTTATAATGGTCTATAGGAATGTTATAAATAGTTTTTAACATTAATTGGGTGCCAATTGTGGGGTTAAGGCAATCAATTTGGTGAAATTTGGAGGCATAGCCAATTTGGGGCTTTTGACTTAGATTGAAGTTAAATGATATTGAGGCTTCACCAATGCCAATTGAAGGTCACTTTTGATGTTTAGAAATGTTATTAACAATTTAGGATCCAAATTGTGGCAACTGAGTGGATCATATGGTTCAATTAAGTGAAATTAGGTCATAGGGCTAAAATTGGGGGTTTTGATTTGGATCAAAATTGAGCTCAAAGAATGGGCCAATTAAGCTTGTATTTGGTTTATATTGGCCATGTAAAGGGTGAATTTAAGTTTAGGATTTAAATTAAGGGAAATTGGGACCAGCTTGATGGACATTTGAGGCTGATTTGGGGAGATTTGACATTTTAAGGGCAGTTCAGGGGTTTTGGACAAAGATGGTCAAATTGGTGAAATTGAGTTATGTGATAGTTGAAAAAAATGAAATTGGGAAAATTTGGAAGGCCTTTGCGAATTTTTAGGTTTTTTTGAAAATTTTAGAATTTTGGGCTATGGAGGGGTATTTTGGTAATTTGGCAATTTTTGGTGATTTTGGGTATTTTAAAAAGGTCTTTTGAACAAATTTAAGTATTTTTAGTAAATTTGGGAATTTTTACCAAATTTAGGTTTCAAGGTTACTTAGGTAATTTGGGAGAGTTCAGGGGCAAAAGGCCAAGAGTAGTATTTTTGGTAAATTTGGGGTGCCACCCACCCTAAATGAGCTATGGACCAATGGAAACCCCATTTAGGTCCTCTGTATAATGGTCTTAGCTAAATCCTAACATAGGGACAGAGGGTTTAGGAGACCAACTACTTGAGTCTCCCAAAGGATTAAGGGATCAAAGTTAAGAAAATTTTAGGTTTATGTTACTGGGTGATTGTGAGTGAGGTGATTGCAGTGAGTGCCTTAGCTTTAGACCAACACCCAGACCAACACCCAGGGTCAAATAGTCCTATAGGAACTCTCCTTGAGCTCCCTCATAATGACCCCACCTACTTCATACCCTCATAATGACCCCACCTACTAAGTGCTAGAGGTTAGGACCAATATGTAGAGCTTCAAGTTGAGTAAAGAGGAATTTAGAATTTTTAACAGTGAGGGTTCCTTTTCTAGTTTTCTAGAAATAGTCAATAGAAATGGCTTATGGCTAGACCCTAGGCTACTAAAGATGACAACTAAAACTCAATCAAAAGTGAGGTAAGAAATATGCATCTTGGAGACATGGGAAACATAAGGTTCTTGAAGTAAAGTTTGTAGCTTGGGAATGGACCACAGATCCCCCTCCTCGTACTCAACCACATTAAGATTAGGATTGAAGTTGGGAGGAGGGGGTACTCAACCACTCCTTAAGACACCAATGGTCCAACAAAAAATTCACCTTTCCAGCACCCAAGTCCCATAGAAACATTTCCTCAACAATATGTCTCACTTTGAGCATGTTAATACAGATTTTAGAATCCCCTATCTTCCTAGCAGCAAAATAGGGGTGTTGCAATTTGCAGTACTTATCCATCATGAAATTTTTTCAAAGAGAAGTTTGAGCTCTAAAGTTGATCCACATTTTGCAAAGATTGACCTGACTAAGATGATGAAGCCCTTTAAATCCAATACCCCCAACTAGGGTGGGTTTAGCAGCCTTCTGCGCAGACGCCCAGTGTATTTGTTGCCTTTGGCCACACCACAAGAATCTATTAAAAGCCATTTCAAGTTGAATTTGTGTACTCCTCTTCGTATAGTTTTTTTGGACAATGTAATTAAGAAAAGTTGTAAGAATGCTTTTAAGTAGGGTAATTCTGCCACCATTAGAGAGGGGGGAGTGAGACTAACCAGAGAGATAGGAGTTAATTTTGAGGAGAACCTCATCAAACTAAATTTGCTTGACCCTGCCCTTGATAATGAGAACCCCAAGATGCTTGATAGAAGAGTGAGCAATAGAGAATTTAGTATGATTGGCAATCGACTTTTTACAGTTAGGAGAAAACCTTTTGTTAAAAACCAAGTGACATTGGTAGGACTAAAATGCATCTCAGACTAGGATTAGCAGGTTTGAAGGCAATGGTAGACCTTTTTTACTGCACTTTTGTGGGAACTGGAAAAGACCATGATATCACAAGCATAGAGTAGATGAGATATGACCATGTTTGATTTATTGTGATACATGGAGTAACTCTGATTTAGAAGGGACTTGTCAAGCATTCTGGATAGGTAGTCCAAAGCAAGGATAAAAATGGTGGGGGAGAGAGGGTCATCTTCTTTTAGCCCTCTAGTAGCAAAAAATAAGCCTCAAGCCTGCCCATCAATAATGATGGAATGTCTATTATTGAGAAGCCATCTATGAATGAGGGAACAAAATTCAGGTTGAAACACCATAGCAGAAATAATACTCAGGATAAAATCTCAATCAATAGTATCATAAGCCTTTTTTATATCCAGTTTGTAGATTAGATTTCCTCCCCTACCAGGCTTGTCCAGGTCAAGAAGAAACTCCTAAGAAAGTAAAATATTATCAGTAATAGATCTTCCTTTAATAAAAGTAGCTTTGTTAGGGCTGATTAGCTTATCCAAGTGAGGTTGTAGTCTACTCACAAGAATTTTGCTGATGAGTTTACTAATCACAAAGGTTAAGCAAATGGGCCTGTAATGATCCCAATTCTTCTGTAAATCAGCCTTAGGAGCAGAACAAAGTTGGAGTCACTAAAGTATATATATTGATAGCTCTGCTTGGGTTTCCATGGACTAACTAAGATTTGTGGGGATCTCCATCCCTTCTCTGCTCCCTATTTTCCCCCTCCTTGAGTTTTCTTTTATCCTTGGAAGGTTCTTCTCTGGTTTTTCTGCTTCCTGGGAACTTTTCTCTTTCAAGTTGGTGTCCAGGTACTGTTTCATTGATGTGGAGTGCTGATGCCTGAACCAAACAATGTGGATTTGGCCACTAATATTCAATGGGTAAAGACTACTTTTGCTGATGTTGTTGGAAAAGGCTTTGACCCTGTTAAAAATGTTGATGACTCAATTTTTCCTCAAAGCTACTATGAGGTGGCTGACCCAATCATCAAACCTCTGACAAAAAGAGTGGCAAAATGGCCATTTTTTATAATGAGGAGGATAACCAAAGCCTGAGTGAGAATTGTAAATTTACTCTCATAGGCAAATTTTAGTTAGGTCATCCAAAAATGGAAGCTATAAGGAAGTTTTTGATGGCGTTAAACTTAAAGGAGCTTGGAGAGTTGGCCTCATTGATGGTAAACACATTCTAATCCACTTAACAAGAGAAGAAGATTATTCCAGAGTCTTCTCTAAGCAGGTTTTACAGATTTAGGGCAACACTATGAAGATTCTAAAGTGGTCTACTGAATTTGATCCTAACAAGGAACTCCCAATAGTTCCTATATGGTTCAAAAATCCAAGATTAAAGCTTCATTTTTTCAATCATAAAGTGTTGTTTAACATTGAACTGGCTTTGGGTAAGCCTCTAAAATTGGATGTTCCAACTTTCAATTTATCTAGACCATCTGTAGCCAAAATCCTAGAAGAAAGGGACCTAACTCTCCCAACAGTTGATGAAATATGGTTGGGTACTGAACATAATGGTTATTGGCAAAAAATCATTGCTGAACAAAAGCCTTACTATTGTTTCCACTGCTATATGTTTGGGCACACAGATAACAAGTGTTTTAAAATGCACCCTCGACCTCAGTAACACTAATCATGGGGTCCCAAAAGATGCTGATCTGCCTATGGAACCTTTGGTGGAGCTTGTGAGGGAAAGGGCAATATCAATTTTAGGTATAATGCTAAAGGTCCTAAAGAAATTTACCAGACCACCAATACTGCTTTGGTTATTGAGACTGAAAATATAGACAAAAGTACAGCCACTGCTAGTCCTAACCACCATAATCTTTTGAATGCAATGACAGATAATTTATCTAAGGATGAAGCTGGCCCCTCAGAAAGTCATCAAGAACCATTAGTTGTAAAGGTTACAGCTAGTGTAGCTACTGCCCAGGAACCTTTTGTTTCTGAGCCCTAGAATTCTCAGCTGGATTTTGGTGAGGTTGTTCATAAGGATTATCATGGGATTATCATGTGGACTCATGTGGACTCTACCTTAGTTGAAGTATTACAGACTGCTTTGGTAGATGAATGGAAAACCCAAGAAATAAGAAAAAAGAAAAAGGGTAATCAGGAATTAAATAATGTGAAGGGAGGAACATACTCACTCAAAGACAGAAAAACTCTTATGGAAACAAAGGAGGCCATGGCAAGTTCTAGAAGGAGGGGTAAATCTAGCTCCTTTGGATGATGAACCTTTTGTGTTAGAATGTTAGGGGATTGGCACATCCTAAATCCCTTAACAGACTTATTTCTTTGACTAGGATGTATAAGTTTTGGTTTGTGTCTATTTTGGAGCCTATGGTTTCCAATATGGTTTCCAAAAACCCCTATGGTTTCCAAAAACCCCAGAAAATCCTTAAAAAATTTCCTGGCTTCTCTCATTTTGCTAATTTGAATAATAAAATTTTGTTACTCCATAGACAGGAAGTTATGTGTCATATTTTATGGGATCATCCACAATTTCTTCACATCAAGTTATCTTTGGGGGTCAGGAAGGACTAACTACTTTTGTTTATGCTGGAAGCTCCTCAAGGGCCAAACTGGAGCTGTGGGAGAGCATTCATGTTATCAGTAGATCCTCCAATTCCTTATGGCTGGTGGGTGGGGATTTCAATTCTATTTTCTGCCCCTACTAAGAAAGTAGGTGCCAATCCACCTAATACCAAATCTATGAACTACTTTAATGATAATATTAGCTTGGCAGGTTTATTTGTTCTTGGCTTCACTGGACCCAAGTTTACTTGGAGGAGAGGACCCTTATGAGAAAGATTGCATAGAATCCTTGTTAACTCTATTTGGTTGAATGAATTTTTACATACTTCTGTTCAACATCTTAGCATGACAGAATCTGATCATAGGCCTTTACTTATCACTATTTCTATATCTCCAATGAGGCATAAGTCTAGCTTTATATATCTCAACATGTGGTCTTCTCACCATGATTTTCTTAATCAAATCTCTTTGGGGTGGAGAGATTGTCACCACTCTATTCCTCTGATTAAACTATGGATGCTATAAAAGAAGATTGGCAAACATCTGTCTAATTGGAATTGGATTGTGGTGGGGGATATTAATTTGAAAGTAAAGGAGGCTGAAAAGGAAGTGAATGATATGGAGATCAGGTTGGAAAACAATCCTGACACTGAAAAATATTTAATGCTGGCTAATGAAAAGCTGATGAAAGCAATCAGTATGCAGGAGGAATTCTATGCTCAAAAGACTACTAAGACCATATTCTGTGAAGGGGACAGAAACTCTGACTACTTTCATGCTTGCATCAACTATAGGAGAAAATGCAACACCATTCATAAGATTAGAGGATTAGAGATCCCTCAGAGATCCCTCAGGGCACTCGATTCAATCTGAATACTTAATTGCTGCTAGTGCTATTCATTATTTCCAAACTCTATTCACTCAATCACCGGCATTAGGTTTCCAATTCAGCAAGACCTATTTGATCAGAGTTACACAAGAAACCTGGACTTGGCTTCTATCCCCGGGAAATTGGAAATTTGGTCAGCCTTGACCTCCATTGACAGCTCCAAAGTGGTAGGCTCAGATGGATTCTCTGCAAATTTCTATAGGAAAGCATGGAAGATCATTAAAGGAGATATTATTGAGGTAGTACAAAGCTTTTTTTAGAGGGATGGATTTGCCTAACTATTTTAAATGCTCTACCATTACCTTAGTTCCCAAAAATAACTCCAAGCTCTTTTCGGACCAGTTCAGGCCTATTAGTCTCACTAATGTGTTGTCTAAATTTGTTTGCAAGGTGATTTCCAATAGATTGCAGCCTCATTTATATCACC
Organism: Phalaenopsis equestris; assembly: GCF_001263595.1. Classification (NCBI taxonomy): domain Eukaryota; kingdom Viridiplantae; phylum Streptophyta; class Magnoliopsida; order Asparagales; family Orchidaceae; genus Phalaenopsis; species Phalaenopsis equestris. Next base: position 27,757 of record NW_018247747.1, read on the forward strand.
TCATCAGTGAAAATCAATCAGCTTTTGTTCAAGGGGGAAGTACAGTGGAGAATTTTCTCTTGGCTCAAGAATTAGTCCTGGATTTGGACAAACAGTGGAGAGGATGGAATCTTATTTTCAGACTTGATATCCAAATGACTTGTGATACCATACATTGTGAATTCATTGAGGAGGTGCTATCTGTAAGGGGGTTCTCTCAATTCTTTATTTCCTTGATTCATAGGTGGCATAATAACAATTATCATTCTATTTTCATTAATTGGAAGTCTCATGGCTTCTTCACAGCTTCTAGGGGCATCAAGCAAGGTGACCCCTTACCCCCTACTATCTTCATACTTGCTTTTGATTACTTGTCTAGACTGTTGAATAAATTAATGACCAAAGCTCTTCACTCACGATATAGCCACAGATCTAACATTGTTGTTAACCATTTAGACTTTGTTGATGATGTTATTATATTTGTCAAAGCTATTAAACCTCCTGTTAAATTGCTTTTCCAATGTCTGGAGAATTTTCAAAATTGCTCTGGAATTAAATTTCATAAACAGAAATGCCAAGTTGTGTTCAGCAAAAGGGTGAAACCAGATATTAGGCATTGGATTTCAGATCTTACTGGCTTTTGCTCTAGTTCTCTTCCTCTGAAATACTTGGGGACTTTATTGCTCAAAGAGAGGTTTATTGCCTTTATTGCTCAAAGAGAGGACACGACAAGTCCAATTTGATGAAATTATCCTAAAAGTCCAAGCAAAACTCAACAGTTGGTCTAACACTTTCCTCTTCAATAGGGTAAGAATTACCCTCCTCAAAAGTATTTTGGCTGCCCTTCCATCTTATATATCACAAGTACATGTTATGAAGAAATTCATCCAAACTACTCTTGAAAGAACTTTCAATAGATTCCTTTGGGCAGGCTAGAGAAAGTAGGTGCATTGGGTGAGATGGAAAAAAGTATGTGGCAGTGCTAAAGCAGGAGGGTTGGGGTTTAAAAGTTTCCAGTTTCCCAAACCAACTTTTGCAAACTCTGGGTTATGTTTAGAGCACAGAATTCCATTTGGGCTAAATTTTTGAAAGGAAAGTACTGTAAAGATCTCTATCCTTCTCTTATGACTAATAGATTGGGGGATTCAAGAACTTGGAAAAACATGTTGAAGATGAGATTTAAGGCTGAACAGCTATTCATTTGGGAAATAGGGGAAGGCAAACTCAGGGAAGGCAGACTCAAAGGCAAACTCAATGTGTGGCTGGATAATTGGATTGGAGAAGGCATTATCTCTCCATTAGCTGGCTCTCAATTCAACCCTACAACACGGGTGGCTGACCTTTGGTCTGATGGTGAATGGAACCAACAAGCTCTTCAAAACATCCTTGATAATAGCTTACTCAGTATAGTCTTAAAAAAGCTAATTGACAGATCCAAGAAAGACAAACTTATAGTGAAGAGGAAGGTTTCCCAGACTTTTTCTGCTTCCATAGCTAATTTTTGCTTTCCTCAATAGTGGGTTTACTAGGGCAAATTTGTTTGGAACAAGATCCTTTCTCCATATATGGCCTTCTTCTCTTGGAGATTATTCCATGGTTTCATTGCCACTGATGATATTTTAAAACTAAAAGGCTTGAGAGGCCCTTCAAGATGCAGCCTGTGTAAAATTGAAGAGGAATCCCTCCACCATTTGTTCTTCAAATGCTCCAATGTTCAGCAAGTCTGGAACCTCTTGTTACCTAAACTGAAACTAAATACTATTCAGTTGTCCTGGCATGATTTTAACCTAAGCTGGGAAGTTTTGCAGGCTCAATCTCTCTCTCCCATCCCTTATATTAATGCTTGGTTTTTTTGGATGGCTAGAAATAAGCTGAAATATGATGAAGCCCAAGTAGATGCCACTGCCATTGCCACTAATTGCTACAGCTATTTATAGAAACTGTATTGTCATAGGAAACTTCCTAAAATCCTATGCACAACCTCCCTCAACTGTTCAAGGAAATTACAAATTATTTATGTTAATTGGAGTTGCCCTCCTAAGGGTTCGGTCAAGGTCAACACTGATGGAAGCTTCATTTCTCTTAATGCATGGGTTGGTGGGGTTTTCAAAAATGTTAGTGGGGAATGTCTACTCTATTTTCAGTCTCCTACCAGGGCTGAGGACTCTTTGAAAGCTGAAGCTCAAGTTGTTTATTGGGTAGTGTTTATGGCCAAAAAGTGTAGATGGAACAAATTAATGGTTGAAACTGACTCAATGAATTTAATCAACATTCTTGATGGGAGAATATCTACCCCTTGGTATCTGATTAATTGGATCACTGACATACAATCCTTGAGCAAGGAGATCAGGCTGTCTTTTTCTCATACATATAGGGAGAGTAACAAACCTACCAATTGGCTTGCTAAGGCTGGCCTCCATTCTCAGAGTCCCTTCATAGATACTTGTACCATTCCTTCTTTAGAATTACTGTAAAAAGCAGATCTTGTTGATCTAACTTTCATAGTAGTTCTTTCTCTTTAACTTGCGGGATGTGCCATGTCTTTGCCTTCTATTTTGTATCACTTTTAGTTAATGAAGTTGGAGCCTAGTCTCCATTTATAATATATATATATATCCTACTTCATTAAAAAGAAAAGAGTTGTAACAAAAGGAAGGCAAAAACAAGGCACTTCACAAAAGTTAAGCAGAAAAAACTCTTATGAAAGGTATATAACCAAGATCTCATTTCAACAGTAAATCTAAAGGAGTGGTACAAATATCTATCAAGGGAGTCTGAGAGTGTAAGCCAGCATTACCAAGCCAATGTGCTGGTCTGTTACCTTCCCTATATGTGTGAGAAAGTTATATCCTAAGCTCCATGCTCAAGGATTGTATGCCAGTAATCCAATAAATCAGATACCAAGGGGTAGGTATCCTTTCATCGAGAATGTTAATTAAGGTTAGTGAATCTGTTTCAAAAATTAAATGGTTTTAGCTGCTTTTTTTTGCCATGAACGCTGCCTCAAAAATAACTTGAGCTTTTGCTTCCAAAGGGTCCTCAACCCAGGCAGGAGACTGAATGTAGAGTAAACATTCCGCACTATCATTTTTGAATACCCCTCCAACCCCTGTGTTAGGAGCATTGAAGCTTCGATCAGTGTTAACTTTGATCCAACCCTTGGAGGGAAGCTCCAATGAACAAGAAAAAACTAGATTTTCCTTGAAAAGCTTGGGGTGGTTGTGTAAAGCATCTCAAGAAGTTTCCTGTGACTATATAATTTCTACAGATACTTGTATCAATTGGTGGCAATGGCAGTGGCATCCACATGGGCTTCATCATTTTTCAGCTTATTTCTAGCCATCCAAACAAACCAAGCAGTGATGCAAGGGATGAGAAGAGGTAGAGATTGGAGAGATTGGACTTGCCAATCTTTCCAGCTTAGGGAAAAATCATACCAGGACAATTGAATAGTATTAAGTTTCAGTCTAGGCAAAACGAGGTGCCAAACTTGCTGAACAATGGAGCAATTGAAGAACAAGTGTTAGGGACTCTCTTCTTCAGTTTTACACAAGCTACATCTTGAGGGGCCTCTCAAGCCTTTTAATTTTAAGATATCATCAGTGGTAATGAAACCATAGAATAATCTCCAAGAGAAGAAAGCCATAGAAGGAAAAAGGAACTTGTTCCAAACACATTTACCCCAGGAAACCTCCTGTTGAGGAAAGCAGAAACTAGATATGGAAGCAGAAAAAATCTGAGATACCTTCTTTTCACTATAAGTTTATCTTTCTTGGATCTGTCAATAAGTCTTTTCAGAACTTTATTGAGTTGTCCATTATCAACGATGTTCTGAAGAGCTTGTTGGTTCCAACCTCCATCAGACCATAGGTCAGCCACCTGGGTTGTAAGGCTGAAAGGAGAGCAAGGTAAATGAGTAATAATTCCTTCTCCAGCCCAATTATCCAGCCACAAATTGAGCCCGCCTTCTCCCATTTCCCAAATAAATAACAGTTCAGCCTTAGATCTCATCTTTAGCATGTTTTTTGATGTCCTTTAATCCCCTAATCTATTAGTCACCAGAGAGGGATGCAGATCATTGCAGTATTTTCCTTTCAAGAATTTTGCCCAAAGAGAATTCTGTGCTCTAAACATAACTCAAAGTTTACAAAAGTTGGTTTCGGTAATCTGCTGGAAGCTTTTAAACCCTAGCCCACTAGCTCTAGTGCTGCCACAAATTTTTTGCCACCTCACCCAATGCACATGCTTTCTCTAACCAGCCCATAGGAATCTATTGAAAGTTATCTCAAGAGTAGATTGGATGGATTTATTCATGACAAATACTTGTGAAATATAAGATGGAAGAGCAGCTAAAATACTTTTGAGGAGGCTAATTCTTCCCCCATTAGAGAGGAAAGAGTTAGACCAGCTGTTAAGTTTCTCTTAGACTTTTAAAATAATGTCATCAAATTGGACTTGCCTTGTCCCCCCTTTAAGCAGTAACGTCCCCAAGTATTTCAAGGGAAGAAAGCTAGTGCAAAAGCCAGTAAGTTCTGAAATCCAATGCTTGATATCAGGTTTCACTCTTTTTACTAAACACTGCTTGGCATTTCTGCTTCTGCAGGTTTAGTAGCTTTGGCAAATACAATAACATCATCAACAAAAGCTAAATGGTTCACAAAAATGTTAGATCTGTGGCTATAGTGTGAGTGAGGAGATTTTGACATTAATTTGTTCAGTAATCTAGACAAATAATCAAATGCAATTATGAAGGTAGTGGGGCGCCTTGCTTGATACCTCTAAAGGCTGTGAAGAATCAATGAGACTTCCCATTAATGAAAATAGAATGATAGTTGTTATTTAGCCACCTATGGATCAAATAAATAAAAGACTGAGAGATTCCCCTTGCAGATAGCACCTCCTCAATGAATCCCCAATGTATGGTATCATAAGCCTATTGGATATCAAGTTTGAAAATAAGATTCCCACCTCTACACTTCTTGTCCAAATCTAGGAGTTATTCGTAAGCCAAGAGAACATTTTCCACTATGCTTCTCCCTTGTCCAAAGGCTGACTAATTTTCACTGATGAGATGACGTAAATGAGGCTGCAATCTATTGGAAATCACCTTGCTAATAATTTTAGACAAAACTTTAATAAGATTGATAGGCCTAAAATGGTCCCAATAGAGCTTAGAGTTTTTTTTGGGAATTAATGTGATGGTAGATCTTTTAAAATAGTTAGGCAGATCCATCCCTCTGAAAAAACTTTGCACAGCCTCAACAATATCACCTTTAATGATCTTCCATGCTTTTTTATAGAAATCTGCTAAGAATCCATCAAAGCCTGCCACTTTGGAGCTGTCAATGAAATTAAAAGCTGACCAAATTTCCAGTTCCCCGGGAATAGAAGCCAAGTCCAAGTTCCTTGTGTAACTTAGATCTTTACTGAAGAGATCTTGCTGAATTGGAAGCCTTAAAACTGGAGGTTGAGTGAAGAGAGTTTAGAAATAATTAATAGCAGTACCAGCAACTAAGTTTTCAGATATAATCCACTGCCCAGAGGGATCCCTAATCTTGTGAACGGTGTTGCATTTCCTCCTATATTTGATACAAGCATGAAAATACTTAAAGTTTCTGGCCCCTTCACAAATTCTAGTATTGACAGCCTTTTGAGCATAAAATTCCTCCTACATACAAATAACATTCATCAGATTTCATTAGCTAACATTAGATCCTTTTCTATATCAAGATTATTTTCCAGCCTGGTCTCCAAAGCATTCACTTCCTTTTCAGTCTCCTTCACATTCAAATTGATATCCCTCACCACAGTCCAGTTCCAATTAGACAGTTGTTTACCAATCTTCTTTTGCAGCATCCATATTTTGATTAGAGGATTAGAGTGGTGACAGACTCTCCACCCCAAAGAGATTTTATTAATAAAATCTTGGTGAGAATACCACATGTTTAGATATCTAAAGGTAGACTTATGCTTGATTGGAGAAGCAGAGATAGTGATAAGTAAGGGCCTGTGATATGATCCTGTCATACTTAGATGTTGAAAAGAAGTGTGTAGAAACTCACTAAACCAAAGGGAATTGAAAAGGATTCTATCCAATCTTTCCCATAAAGTTGCTCTCCTCCAAGTAAAATTGGGACCAACAAAACAAAGATCAAATAAGCCAGCCAAGAAAACATTATTATTGAAGCAGTTCATAGATTTAGTATCAGGTGGATTGCTTCCTAGTCTTTCAGAAGGAGCTGAAATGGAATAAAAATCCCCACCCACCAACCATAATGAGTTACAGGATCTACTAAAAATAAAAATGCTCTCCCAAACCTCCAATCTGGCCCTTGAGGAAATTCCAGCATAAACAAAAGTGGCCAGCCTTTCCTGACCGTGAAAGATAAACTTGATATGAAGGATTTATGGGTGATCACACAAAATCTGACACATAACTTCCTTTCTATAAAGTACATAAATTTTATTATTCAGATTAGCTAAATGATAGAAACCAGAAAATTTTCTAAGGATTTTCTGGAAATTTTTGGAGACCAAAGGCTCTAAAATAGCCACAAAACAAAACTTATACATCTTATTTAGAGCAATAAGTCTGTTAAGGGACTTAGGATGTGCCAATCCCCTAACATTCCAACATAAAAGGTTCATCATCCAATGAAGATGGATTGACCCCTCCTTCTAGATTTTGTGATGGCCTCCTTTGTTTCATGATGAGTTTTTCTGTCTCTGTATGAGTATGTTCCTCCCTTCACAATGGTCAAATCCTCGTTACCCTTTTTCTTTTTTCTTGTTCTTTGGGTCAGCCATTCATCTACCAAGGCCTTCTGTAAATCGTCAACTAAGGTAGATTCCACATGATAATCCCTATGGAATATCTCACCAATTTTCAGCTGAGAAATCTATGGCACAGAAGTAATAGGTTCCTGAACAGTGTCTGCAATAGTACTAGCTATGACTTGTATAGCTAATGGTTCTTAGGGACTTCCTAAAGGGCCAGCTTCACCATTATATATACTATCAGTAATTTCATTCAGAAGAGTATGATGGTTAGGACTAGGAATGACCTGGTGAATCTCAGTAGGAAACCTGACTTTATTCCCAGAGTTGATAGAATCAGGATTGTCAGCAGTAATTGCCCCTTCCCTCACATGCCCCATCAAAGAGTCCATAGGCAGATCAACATCCTTTGGGGCCCCAGGATTAGAATTCCTGAGATGAGGGTGTAGTTTGAAACACTTATTATCTGTATGCCCGAACATACAATAGTGGAAGCAATAATATGGCTTTTGTTCAACAATAAATTCACCATCATGTTCCCATATAGATACATTCAGTCAGTAATCAGCTTTCTAAATGGAATTGGGATGTGGTAGGGAATATTGATAGTAAAGTACTAGAGGCTGAAATGAAGGTACTAAGGTACTATAGTTAGAATAGCTCATGACATTTGGTCAAGGGTCTGAAATTGAACTCCATTCTACTAATGAACACCTATTGGATGTCATCAATAAGCAAGAGGAGTTCTATGCTCAAAAGGCTAATAGAATGAAATTTTGTGATGGGGATAGAAATTTTAAATATAACCATGCTTGCATCAACTATAGGAGGAAATGCAACACTATTCATAAAATCATTACTCAAGAGGGTCATTTGATTACAATTGCTGAAGGCATAGCTGGGAATGCTGTTCAATACTTTCAATAAAATTTCGTGCCTCTCAAACTGCCATTCAATACACTTTATTTGATAAGGAATAAGAGTTAAACCAAATTCTTTCTCTCACTGATATTCCTGATGAATGGGAGATATGGGAAGCACTGAATTCTATTGACGGTACAAAGCTTCCTAGACATGATGGGTTCGCAGAAGACTTTTATAAAAAGGCCTGGCTGATAGTGAAATGTGATGTTATTGCAACAGTCCTAAGCTTTTTCTAGAGTGCTGACCTCCCAAATATTTCTCCTCCTCTACTATTACTTTGGTTCGCAAAGAAAAAACTCCTCATAAATGGGAAAATTTTAGACCCATCAGCCTTACTTCTGTTAAATCTAAGATAACAAGCAAAGTTTTGGTCCATAGATTACAACCCCATCTGAATCAACTTATCTGCAGGAATCAGGCAGCGTTTATCAAGGATAGAAGTATTGTAGATAATGTTCTTTTGGCCCAAGGGTTGGTATTAGAATTGAACAAAATCACTAGAGGAGGAAATTTAATTCTCTAGATGGATATCAAAAAAGCTTATGACACAATCAGTTGGAAGTTTATTGAACAAGTTCTCATTGCCAGAGGTTTCTCCCTTTCCTTTATCTCTCTAATCAATAGATGGCTGGCTAATAATTTTCATTCAGTCTTTATTAATGAAACTTCACATGGATTTTTTAGTGCATCAAGAGGTGTTAAACAAGGTGACCCACTATCCCCTACCATAATTATTTTGGTTTTTGACTACTTATCTAGAGTTTTGAGTGATATGGCAGCCAGGAAACCCCACTCCCTTTATAGTCATAGATCTTCCATCTTAATTAACCATTTGGGTTTTGCTGATGATATCATTATATTTTCTAAAGCTTCCAAACCTGTTGTAAGATTATTCATGCAGTGCTTGGAGAATTTCCAGGTTGTTTCAGGAATGAAGTTGAATGATCAGAAGTGCATTACTATTTTCAGCAAACAATACAAGAGTGAGTTTAATACCTAGGTTTCTAACTTCACTGGTTTTACCAATAGCTATCTTCCCGTGAAACATCTAGGGGTGTTTTTGATCAAAGGGAGAACTAGAAATTTTCAGTTTGATCATATTTTAGAGAAGATTCAAAGAAAATTGCAAGTATGGGAGAATTCTTATTTATCCAATGGAGGTAGGATAACCCATCTGAAAAGTGTTCTATCTGCTATTCCATCTTCTCTTCTGCAAATTAATAGTATGAAAAAGGCTACTCAAATATTATTGGAAGGTAAGTTCAATAGATTTCTATGGGCTGGTAAAAGGAAGCAAAAACACTGGACTACTGGACTAAATGGGCTAAGGACTAAATGGGCTAAGGAGTGTAAACCTTTTTTGGAAGGAGGATTAGGCTTCAAGTCTTTTCCTCAAATAATGCACTCTAACCTTTGTAAACTCTAAATTAAATTCAGATCCCAGTCCTCCCTTTGGGCTAAATTCTTATGGGGTAAATACTGTAAGCATCAACGTCTTACCCAATTATCTGTGGGATTAGGGGACTCTCCTATTTGGAAAAAGATGTTATAGATTAGGGCTGAAGCTGAACAAATGTTTGTCTTGGAGATAGGTGATGGTTTGGTAAACATCTGGTGGGATAACTGGTCTTTGGAAGGCAGCCTGCTTCAAGATCAAAATGCTCCAGCCTTCCTCAAGTATGTGAAGGATCTATGGGAACATGATAAGTGGAACCTTGATCCTATCCTTCCATTTTGCAGCCCCCTCAAATCTCTAATATTCTTAAATTCTCTGTTAAACATGAGAAAAATGACAAAATTGTAATAAAAAAGAACATATCTCCATCTCATCCTCCCCATCAGGTGGTGGATTGGGGTCATATTATTTAGAACAAATTGCTTACTCATTCCATGTCCTTTCCTTTTTCATCTGGAGACTTTTCTCAAAGTTGATTCCCACTAATGATATATTGAAATTGAAGGGCCTTAGAGGTCCCATTAGATGCTTTTTTTGTCTGACTGAGGAGGAAACTCTTGCTCACATTTTTTTTTGCCTGCCCTTGGGTACAGAAATTTTGGACTATAGTGCTTGAAAAGCTGAATGTTCCAACCATGAATCTATCATGGGATGTATTCTATAATTGCTGGTCTGATTAGAGGGGAATAAAACTTCAAGATATCCTTAATATTGTGGCTTGGTTTGTTTGGGTGGCGATGGCTTTAAACCACCTGAAGTATGAAGCTACTCCCTTAGAGCCATTGAAGGTGGGCCTAAATTGCATTGCCTATGTACAAAAACTGATTAAACTCAAAAAATTTGGAGCTGTGTTGGAACTGATCCCCTCTTCTAAACCTTCCATTACCAAAGTTTTGAAAATTTGTTGGTCTCTTCCCAAGTATGGTTGGATTAAATTTAACACAGATGGTAGCTACAAGTGTCATTATGCAGGTATTAGTGGTCTCTTCAAGAATCATGAGGGGAGGTGCATCTTGTATTTTCAATCTCCTGTTATAGCTATGGATCCTGTTGAAATTGAATGTCAAGCTATTTTTTTGGCCCTCTGTTTAGCCAGAACTTGCAATTTCAACCAGCTGTGGGTTGAATCTGATTTCTTGCTGCTTATTAATATTATCAAGGGCTCTTGTGACGCTTCCTAGAAACTTAATCTGCTGGATTTCTGGGATTCATAAATCCATAATATTTTCTCATATCCACAGAGAAGGTAATAGACCTTCCAATTGGCTGTATAGAAGGGGTCTTCACATTGAAAATCCTTTGGTGAGCAAAAAGATTCCTCCCTCACTGGACTTCCTATTATCCAGTGATCATTTATCTCTTCGCTATATTAGATAGCTTCTTTTTTTGACAATTTGAGAGGTTTCCTCCTCTTTAAAGGCCCTCTTCTCCTCTTTGTAACTGATTTTTATTTTTAATGAATTGGAGCTTGGCTCCTTATACAATAATAAATAATTTTATATATATATATATATATATATATATATATAGGTAGGTAGGTAGAATGAGCATTAATCGGCTCTCTGCATGTTGATCAAAATGAAAAATACAAATTTAATATGTTAGAAGGGTCCCCTATCAAGAAAAAGTCAAATACAATATAACTCACTGATAAGGGGAGGACCCAACCACATACAAATCCACCTTGCAGCAAAAAAAGGGGAAAACATTATAATATATATATATATATATATATATATATGGAAAAAAAGTTAAATATTTATAATAGAAAGAAACTGAAGAAAAACTTGAAAATAGAAATGGAGAAAGGAAGAGGAAGATTAAGGCCTCCTAGGAGAGGGGACAGTGGATCTACTAAACTGGTAAGCATTAATTCTGAGATATGGAACCTCAATAGAAGCACGATGAAGTAGGAGAGCTAAGGGAGTTAGAAGACTAGCAGCAACAGATTTAGAATTAGAGTGAAGTCCATGTCTGACAAGCCAATTGGCAGGTTTATTTCCCTCTGTATAAATAAAGGTAATGTGGAAGTTGAGGATGTTGTTGAAGTTTCTGATCTTCTGATCCCATTTTTGTGTGGAACCAGGATGATTGGTCTTCAGATCCCAGCAGTTTGATGAGCAAGAGAGAGTCCAACTCAATCAAGATATTGAGTCATTTAGCTTTGCAAGTAAAGGTTGAGGTCCAAAATACAACAATCAGTTATGGCTCAAGTGCATCTTTTGCTACTGTAAGAGCATGGATAAAAAGAAGGTACTGAATAGAATGGTCCCTAAAAAACCCCCTACCCCAGCACCCAAATGATTAAAGCTACCATCAGTATTGATCTTAATAGTAGATTGTTGAGGACGTTTCAAATAGATCTTTTCCATCTTAGGTGGCTCTCTAACATTTTTGATCATAGTATTGCAGATATTAGGGAAGCTTTTATGCAGAATTATTTTGGTTAAGTAAGAGATACAGTTTCTTACAACCTTAGAGTTCTGGATATAATTATCCTCATGTTTAGTACTATTTCTAGACATCCAAAGAAACCAAGGGACTATGAAAGGAATGGGGTCATACTTTTTTTTTCTAGCTATGCCATCCTTCAAATAGAGTAGACCAATCAAGTTTAGAAACATTCAACTTTAGCATAGCCAAAAATTCAGTCCAGACTCCTTGGACAAAATTACAGGTGAATAAAATATGATTGAGGTTTTCCTCATTCTTCAAGCATAGGTAGCATCTAGATGGCCCCCTCAAACCCTTTAATTTACCCTTTAATTTAAGTATGTCATCAGTGGGAAACAGGTTTTTGATGAATCTCCAATAGAAGAAAGACATGGAGGGGGAGAGAAATCTGTTCCAGATGGCTTCTTCCCAAGGGACCCGGTCCTAGCTCAAAATCTTTGCATAGATAGCTTTAGTAAGACATTGGTTAGTGTAGTTTTACCGGATAACTCTATACTTCTTACTTATGTAAAAGTGAATTTTAGAGAATTGAGTAATATGTTGTTCCTGAAGAATATACTGTAGTTTAGTGATGGACCAGTGATCACCCTCCCAACAATCAACCATAGTAAGGGAGGGATTAAAATCAGTAGGGGGAGAACTGAGCCAATCCTTATGACACAAATGATCCAGCCAGAAGTTCACATTACATGTTTCCAACTCCCAAATATACATCTCCTCCGCTAGATGCCTCACTTTCAGCATGTTAACCCATATCCTAGAGTCACCCATTTTCATTGTAGTGAGAGAGAGGTGTTGATCTTTACAATACTTTCCCCTCATAAATTTGTCACACATAGATGTTTGAGCTCTAAAATTGATCCACATTTTGCAAAGGTTGACTTGGATGAGTTTTTGGAGCACTTTCAACCCAGTTCCCCCAGCCAAAGTGGGTTTAGCAACCTTCTACCAAGAAGCTCAGTGTAATTGTTGCTTTTGTCCAGACCACAAGAATCTATTAAAGGCTCTCTTCAATTGAATTTGTGTGCTTTTCTTCATAAAGTTGGTTTGGAGGATGTATGAGGGAAAATTAGTGAGTATGCTTTTGAGTAAAGTGATTCTACCTCTGTTGGGTAGGAAAGAATGAGACTAGCTAGATAGGTGAGAATTAATTTTGTGAAAGACCTCATCAAATTGTATCAGCTTGAATCTTCAACTTATGAGAGGCACTCCTAGATACTTGATAGGGGGTTTAGCTATGGAGAATCTAGTGTAAACAAAAATCCACTATTTGCAATTTGGGGAAGATCCTTTATTGAATATCAATTGACACTTAGCATGACTGAACACCATACCAGACTGAGATTGGAAGTTTAGCAGACATTGGTGACCTTTTTAACAGCACTTTTGTGGGCACTAGAAAATACCATTACATCATCAACATAGATTACATGGCAGATGGCCATCTTGGATTTGTGATGGTATCTTGAATAGTTTTGAGTGAGAAGAGCCTTGTCTAATATTTTGGATAAGTAGTTCATTGCAGCGATGAAGATGGTGAGGGAGAATGGGTCATCCTACCTGATCCCTCTAGCAGCAGAAGAAGAGCCCTAAGGCTTCCCATTGATAGGAATGGAGTGATTGTTGTTGTGGAGCCATTTATGTATGAGAGAGCAAAAATCATGCTGGAATCCCCTAACAGTATAAATTTTCAAAATAAAATTCCAATCAATAGTGCCATAAGCTTTCTTGACATCCAATTTGTAAATCAGATTGCTACCTCTATAGTTTTTATCCAGGTCAAGAAGAAACTCTTGTACAAGTAATACATTGTCAATAATTGATCTTCCTTTAATGAAAGCAATTTGATTGTGGTAGATCAAATTATCAAAATGAGGTTGAAGTCCTCCAAACAGGATCTTGCTGCTGATTACAAAAATAAGACAGATAGGCCTATAGTGATCCCATTTCTTTTGCATGTTAGCTTTAGGAATTAACACAATGGTGGAGTCTCTGAAGTAGCTGGGAAGGTTGCTTTCATTGAAGTAATTGATAATAGCCTCAATCACCTCCATCTTAATGATATTCCATGATTTTTTATAAAAGTTTGTAGTAAAACTATCAGGGCCTGGAGACTTGGAGCTTACTATAGTTTTCAGGGCCTTCCAGATTTCAATTTTTGAGGCGGGGTCAGTAAGTCTAAGATTGCTTGTGAGATCAACTTCTAGGTGAAGTAATTTGTTTCAATATTAGTGTTGAAAATAGTTGGTGAGTTCCGTAGTAGGCTATAGTGAGTTACAACACTTTTAGCAATGTTTTCATTATCATGGAGCCAGCACCCCTCAGAAGTTTGGATGGAATGTATAGTATTACATTTTCTCTTGTAACTTATGTAAGCATGGTAAAATTTTGTATTTCTATCACCATCAGTACATATATTAATAGAGGCTATCTGCTTAAGTAGATGTTCTTGATTATCAATGGCAGTGAGGAGATTAGTTTGAGCAGTGAGCAAGGAATTTTCCTCTGCAGTTCCATTCTAGACAGTAACCTCAAGGACCTCTACCTCATGTTCAGCAGTAGATACTTTGGAATGCACATTACCAAAAGTGTCACATCCCCACTTTCTGAGAGCTTTCCTCTACTTGATATGCAGTAAGCTGAGTTTGACAAGAGCATCAGTGTGGTCTACCCCAATCTAATTAGAGGTAACAAAGTTAACAAACAAGGGGTGGGTAGACCACATATTCAGGTATCTGAAAGAAGTTGTTTGAGTAGAATTGTTGTTGGCTGTGATAGAAATGATTAATGGTCTATGGTCAGAACCAGCTAGTGTTAAGTGAGTGATAAAGGTGAGGAGGTATTGATGGAACCACAAATCATTCACAAGGATTCTGTCAAGTTTTTCCTACATCTGTCCCCTTTTCAATGTAAAGGGGATGCCCTGAAATCCCAGTTCAAACAAGCCAACTTTCTGAAGGTTATCACTAAAGGAAGTCATGTTGGGATTATTAGGAACCCTACCACCATATTTTTTAGCTGTAGAGTTAATGGAATTGAAACCTCCCTCAACCAGCCAAGGGGAGTGCATATGCTCACTGATCTGTTGAAGACACCTCCATAGCTCTTGTCTGTCCTCTTTATGACAACCAGCATAAATAAAAGTAACAAACTCCAATTGACCTTTGATCTGTAGAGTAAGAAGTATAAACTGTGGGTGGTCAAGCTGAATGGTCCACTGTATTTCCTTTCTACAAAAAAACCAAATCTTGTTTTTAGTATTAGCATAATGTGAGAAGTTAGAAAATTTACTGATGAATCTTTGAGAGTTGTAATGAACCATGGGTTCAAGGATAGCAAAACACCAAAGTTTATACTTTTTTAATGAGATGAATTAGTCCTTTTAGAGACTGAGGGTAGGCAATACCCCTAATATTCGAACAAAATAAATTAATCATTAGAGTGGTTGATATGGAGAGAGGGCTAAGATCTTGATATGGTCCTTCCTCTAGAGGGGGAGGCCCCAACCTTCTTCTTGCCACCTGTGTCCATAACAGTATTACCATATTGTAATTCATGCACTCTGATACTTGTTTCTTTATCCTCTTAGATGTATGAATTTTCCACTCCCCTTGTAAGAAAAGTTCCATTTCGACAATTTTCTCTTTCTCAGGGGCTTTAAGGTCAGTATTAGCATGCAAAGTGACCTCCTAATAATCTCTCCCCCTTCATTAGGTGAGCCCTCAAAAGTTATGGGGTAATGATACTCACATCATTTAATTCCTCCCTGATGACTCTAAAAGAGGCTGAAGGTAAGGCAAACAAAAGGAGCTGTAGAGCTATTGGAAATGTCCAAAAGAGCTTCACCATTATTCTCAAAGGTGGGTGCCACTGCCAGTGTGGGATTAGTTGGTAAAATAAGCACCTGTGCAGTAGACAGGTTAACAGTTTCCTTAGTGAGGGTTATTTTTTTAGTGGGGGTGAAGCTTGTAACATTTATCCTTGGTCTGCCCAAAAATTTTACAATGGTGGTAATAATAATGTCTTTACTCAAGAATAACATCCTGCCAGAAACCATCATTCTCTGACCCTATCCAAATTCTTTTTAGTTCATGTAGGGTGATATCCCTTTCAATTAAGATTCTGGCAAAGGTTGGTCTAGCCTTGTTATATGTAGGGGCATCCACCATCATTAGCTTACCAAGAGCGCAACCAATGTTGAATAATGCATTTAGATGGAAAAATGAGAGAGGGATCCCAGGTAGTTTAAACCAAAGGGGAACCACTAGTGGCTCTTTGCTAGGTTCAAAATCAGATGACCATTTCAAAATCTTCATGGTAGTTCCTTCAATTTGTAGGGATTGCTTTGCAAACAGTCTAGCATAGCCCTCCTCCCCTTAAAGTTGTATGAGTAGGTGTCTGCCATCTAGCAAACATATTTACCAATCTCCAATAAACTTCAGTGAAGCAAAGAAGCTTCTAACAAATTCCATTTTTTGGATATCAAAGCTGAAATTTACCCACCAATCTGATCTTCACTTTTTCATTCAGAGACAAAATTTCCTTTTGAGATAAATATATTGTTGGTTCACCTTCTTTTGTGCCTAAAGGATTGTTGCAAGGGCAAGCACCTTTCCCATCAACAGTGTCATGAAATGCTTGAGGGAACACTAACTTATCAGGGTCAAGGAGGATGTTTGCAAATTTGCCCACAATCTTAGCATAGGTGGCCTTAGACCACTGAGCATTAGTTTCAACATCTAAAAGAGTAGCCATTGAAAGAGAAACAGTAGAAACTTATCTCTCTAACGATGGAACAAGAAAATACCAAGGCAAAGCATCAATAGAACAGTAACTTTTTAAAAGATTCCAAGCCCAGGAAAGTAGCAAAACAGACACAACACTTCCTTAGCTCAAGCAAACACCAGGGGTGGAAAGAAACAGCCACCAAGATAGTGGGTAAGCAAGAACAACACCACTTGAAGACCAGAAAATTTTTTTCCAATGCAACAGTAAACCCAACACAACTCCAAACCCAGGAGGGTTCAAACCCGAATAGGGGCCCCCCAAAAGTAGACCAAGCAAAGAAAAGATCCTTAAGGTTCTCTTCTATAACACCACCCTCTAGCCAGCTCTTGTAAATCCTCATCTGGGCAGAAACCCTAGCAGAGCTCCATCCCCAGCTACCACCATGTTGATTTATATAGTCTACAGAAATCATCTTGGAAAATGCCTCCTACATTTCTATACTCCTCTTATGGCTACTAATGTAATTGAAATAGAACTCTTTGCTTATATTTCATATTGTTATTATTGAAATAAAAAAATCGATGATTGCCATCTGCAGGAGGAGTTTTATGCCCAAAAAGCTGCTAAGACCAGATTTTGTGAGGGGGATAGAAATTCTAAATATTTTCATGCTTGTATCAATTACAGAAGAAAATGTAATACATTACACAAGATTAAGGATCCAGCTGGACAGTGGCTCCATTCTAATGACCAAATTGCTGCTAGTGCTATCAATTACTACCAAACACTTTTACCCAACCTCCAGTCTCTAGGAAACAAATCTGCATGAATTTTTTTGCATAGATAAGAATAATACTAGGGGGGTTGGACCTGGCTTCCATTCTTGTGGAAGAGGAAATTTGGTCTGCCCTGGCTTTCATAGACAGCTCTAAAGATGCAGATCCTGATGGCTTTTCTGCTGACTTTTATAAGAAACCTTGGAGGATCATTAAAGATGATATATCTGAGGTTGTGCAAGGTTTTTTTAGAGGATTGGATCTTCCTAACTACTTTAAATGCTGCTCTACCATAACTTTAACTACCATAACTTTAATTCTCAAAACTTCTTCTACATTTTCTTAGGATCAATTTAAGCCTATCAACCTTACCAATGTCTTGCCTAAGATTATTAGTAAGGTGATCTCTGACAG
Organism: Phalaenopsis equestris; assembly: GCF_001263595.1. NCBI lineage: Eukaryota > Viridiplantae > Streptophyta > Magnoliopsida > Asparagales > Orchidaceae > Phalaenopsis > Phalaenopsis equestris. The sequence continues at coordinate 45,265 of NW_018247747.1, forward strand.
ACTCCAACCTCACCTACCTCACCTTATTAGTAAGAATCAGCCAGCTTTCATCAAAGGGAGAAGCATAGTGGAGAATGTTTTGTTGGCTTAAGAATTAGTGATGGATCTGGATAAGCAATGCAGAGGTGGGAATCTAATCTTTAATTTGCATATTATACAGGAATATGACACCATACATTGGGAGTTCATTGAGGAAATGTTATCTGTAAGGGGCTTCACTTATCAATTTATCTTACTGATACACAGATGGCTAAGAAAAAATTATCAATAGAAACAATTATCAATCAGTGTTTATTAATTGTAATTCTCATGATTTCTTCACTTCATCAAGAGGAATCAAGCAAGGTGACCCCTTATATCCTACTATATTCATTATTGCATTTGATTACCTTTCTAAATTATTGAATCAGCTTATGACTACATGCCCTCACACATTATACAGTCACAGATCTAACCTTGTTGTGAATAACTTAGCATTTGCTGATGATGTAATTATCTTTGCCAAAGCAACTAAGCTAGCTATTAAATTGGTTTTCAATTCCTGGAAAAGTTTCAAGACTGTTCAGGAATGCAATTCTACACTGAGAAAAGCCAAATGGTGTTCAACAAAAGAGTTATGCCTGACATCAAGCATTGGATTTCAGACCTTACTGGTTTCAGTTCCAGCTCATTGCCTTTAAAATACCTGGGCACTTTGTTATTGAAAGGATGAACTAGGCAAGTCCAATTTGATGAGTGTGTCATTAAAATTCAGGACAAGCTGAACTGTTGGGCTAACTCCTTCCTTTCTAATGGGGGTATGATTACTCTTCTCAAGAGTGTCTTGAAAGCTCTTCCATCCTACATCTCTCAAGTTTATGTAATGAAGAAATCCACCCAATTAACTCTGGAAAAGACTTTTAATAAATTCCTTTAGGCAGGTCAGAGAAAACAAATGCATTGGACTAGGTGGCAGAAAATTTATGGAAGTACTAGAGCTGGTGGGCTGGGATTCAAAAGTATCCGCAAATTTCCCGAATCAACTTTTGTAAGCTTTAGATTATGTTCAGAGCTCATATTTCTCTCTGGGCTAAATATTTGAAGGGTAAATATTATAGAGATATGCATCCTTCCCTTGTCACTAAAAGACCAGGTGATTCTAGGGCCTGGACTAATATGCAAAAGTTAAGGACACAGGCTAAACATTTATTTATTTGGGAACTGGGAGAGAGCAAGATTAAACTTTGGTTGGATAATTAAACTTGTGAGGGCTAAATCAACCCCCCATCTCTTTCTCCACTCAATCCTTCAACTCAGGTGGTTGATTTATGGCTCAATGGAGATTGGAATCAGTAATCTCTACAAAACATACTAGATAATAGAATCATACATAAAGTTCTGAAATGCAACATAGACATAGATAAAAAAGATAGACTTATTATGAAAAAGAAGGTGTCTCAGTCTTTATCAGCATCCATATCAAACTTCTGTTTCCCACAGCAAGAAGTCCCATAGGGCAAATGTGTGTGGAATAAATTCCTTTCCCATTTTATGTCATTTTTCTCTTGGAGATTATTTCATGGTTTTCTTCCCAGTGATGAAATACTAAAATTAAAATGTTTGAGAGGCCCTTCTAGATATGGGTTCTGTAAGTCCCAAGAGGAATCTATTCAACATTTATTCTTTAACTGCACCATTGTTCAGCAAGTTTGGAACTTTCTATTGCCCAAATTGAAGTTGAATACTGCTCAGTTGTCTTGGTTTCATTCCTTTCTTAGTTGGAAGGATTGGCAGGCCCAAGAATTACCCCCCATTCCTTGTATCACTGGTTGGTTTATATGGATGGCTAGAAATAAGCTGAAATATGAAGACACCTATGTGGAAGCTGCTGCCATTGCTACCATTGCTACTAAAGCTGCTGCCATTGCTACTAACTGCTTCAGCTATTTGAAGAAACTGTATTACCATAAGAAGCTTCCTGAAATTCCTTGCAGCACTGCCTGTTGCCTCCCTAGAAAGTCAAGTACTAACTTATTCATTGGGGATGCCCCCCTAAGGGTGGAATTAAAGTAAATACTGATGGCAGTTTTTCTACTCCATTTGTTGGGATAGGAGGGCTGTTCAGATGTGACAAAGGGAAGTGTTTACTCTACTTCCACTCTCCTGTAAGGGTTGTGGATCTCCCGGAGGCTAAAAGGGTTTTATGGGTTATGTTTATGGCTCATAAGCGTGGCATTCACTCCTTAATTGTTGAATCAGATTCTATGGTTTTAATTAATATCATTGAAGGGAAGATACCAGCTCCATGGTACCTGATCCACTGAATCAAAAGCATTCAATCCTTGAGTGTGGGACTTAGCACCTCCTTCTCCCATACATTGAGAGAAGGCAATAGACCTGCCCACTAGCTGGCAAATGTTGGCCTACACTCTGAGCTTCCCTTGGTAGGCACTTCTCCCACCCCCTAGTTAGAGTTACTGTTAAAAGGAGACCTTGTGGCTCTACTTTCATTAAAGTCCTTTCTGTTTAATTTTGGGAAGGGATTTTTTGTCTCCATTCTTTTGTATCATTCATTTTTAATGAATTTGGAGCCTCGGTCTCCTTTATATATATACTACTTCATTAAAAAGGAAAAGGTGGGTACAAGAGAAGGGAGCATAAAAGTCCCTTCCCAAAAAACTTTAAACAGAAAAAACTCTAATGAAAGGAAGAGCAACAATGTCTCCTTTCAACAATAACTCTAATTGGGGGGTAGTAGAAGTGCCTACCCTAGGGAGCTCAGAATGAAGGCCAACCTTAGCTAGCCAATTGGCAGGCCTATTACCTTCTCTAAATATATGGGAGTATGAGGATCTGATACCCTCTCCCAAGGAGTGAATCATTTCAATCCACTGCAACATGTACCAAGGAGTAGGTAACCTCCCTTCAATAATATCAATAAGGACCCTGGAGTCAGATTCTAAGATAAGTGAGGTGAAGCTACACTTTTGGGCAATAAACATAGCCAAAAAAATAACCACTATTTTAGCCTCCAGAGGGTCCCTAGCAATAACAGGAGAATGAAAGTAGAGTAAACACTTTCCGTTATTATTTCTGAACACCCCTCCAATACCAGCATAAGGATTAGAAAAGCTACCATCTGTGTTAACTTTAATTCCCCCCTTTGGTGGAGGAATCCAATGGATGAGTGCATACTTGATTTTTTTGGGAAGACTATGGGATGTACTGTGAAGGATATCAGGAAGCTTCCCATGGCAATATAATTTCTGCAGGTAGCTGATGCAGTTGGTAGCAATGGAAGCAGCTGCCACCCAGATGTATTCATATTTAATCTTGTTCCTATCCATCCATATAAACCAAGCAGTTATACAAGGAATTGGGGGTAAGTCTTGGTCCTGCCAATCCTTCCAGCTGAGGGAGAAATCATTCCAGGATAATTGAACAGTTTCTAACTTTAGTTTGGGAGTTAAACAGCTCCAAACCTGTTTAACTGTGGAACATTGGAAAAATAAGTGCTTAATAGTTTCCTCATGGGATTTACATAACCCACATCTAGAAAGACCTCTCAAACATTTTAACTTCAGTATATCATCTGTGGGCAGAAAGCCATGGAGTAATCTCCAAGAGAAAAATGACATTGAAGGGGATAGGAATTTATTCCACACACATTTACTCCAGCTGACTCTTTGTTGAGGAAAACAGAAGTTAGCAATGGCTGCAGATAAAGACTGGGACACCTTCTTTTTCACAATCAGGATATCCTTACTTTCTCTATCAATGTTGCTTTTCATAATCTTCTGTAAAGTTTTGTTATCCAATATATTCTGTAAAGCTTGCTGATTCCACTCACCATTGAACCATAATTCAGCCACCTGAGTTGCAGGATTAAATTGAGGGTTAGATGAAGTGTTGATTAAACCATCACCAGTCCAATTATCCAGCCAAATATTAAGCTTGCCCTCTCCAATTTTCCAGATGAATAGGTTTTCAGCCTGAGATCTTACTTTTAGCATATTGGTCCAGGCCCTGGAATCCCCAAGTCTTTTATTAACAAGGGAGGGGTGCACCTCTTTACAGTATTTGCCCTTCACAAATTTAGCCCAAAGAGAACTCTGAGCTCTGAACATCAACCAAAGCTTACAAAAATTTATTTGAGAGATCTGTATGAGTCTTTTGAAGCCCAGCCCACCAACACTAGTGCTTCCACACAGCTTTTGCAAACTGGTCCAATGAATTTGCTTCCTCTGACCTGCCCACCGAAATCTATTAAACATTCTTTCCAGAGTTAACTGTGTTGACTTTTTCATTACAGAAACCTGGGAGATATAAGATGGAAGAGCTGTTAAGACACTATTTAGAATAGTAACTCTACCCCCATTGGAAAGGAATGAATTTGCCCAGCAGTTTAGTTTATCCTGAATTTTGGTGATACAGTCATCAAATTGAACTTGTCTTGTTTTTTCCTTCACAAGCAAAGTTCCTAAATATTTTAAAGGCAGAGAGCTGGTCTTGAAGCCACTAAGGTCAGTAGTCCAATGCTTAACTTCAGGTTTAACTTTTTTGTTAAACATCAAAAGACATTTCTTAGTATGGAATTGCATACCAGAACATTGCTGGAACTTCTCCAGGCATTGAAGAACCAATTTAACAGCTGGTTTGGTTGCTTTGGCAAAGATAATAACATCATCAGCAAATGTTAAATGATTCACAACAATGTTAGATCTATGACTGTAGAGTGTATGAGGGGATGAAACCATGAGCTGATTAAACATTTTAGAGAAGAAATCAAAAGCAATGATGCAGATAGTTGGAGACAGTGGGTCACCTTGCTTGATTCCTCTAGATGAGGTGAAGAAACCATGAGATTTGCCATTTATAAAGATAGATTGAGAGTTGTTTCTTATCCATCTATGTATCAGCAAGATAAATTTTTCATTAAATCCCTTAGCATACAACACTTCCTCAATGAAATCCCAGTTGATGGTGTTATATGCCTTCCAAATATCCAATTTCATTATTAGGTTCCCCCTTCTGCATTGCTTGTCCAGATCCAACACCAGTTCTTGGGCAAGTAGAAATTCTCTACAATGCTTCTCCCTTTAATGAAAGCTGACTGGTTCTCACAAATAAGCTTGGGAAGGAGGGGTTGGAGTCTGTTTGAGATCACTTTACTAATCATTTTAGATATCACATTTGTGAGGTTGATGGGCTTGAAAAGATCCCAAGGGATAGCAGAAGAAGATTTTGGAATTAGAGTTATGTTGCAGCATTTAAAATAGTTGGGAACATCCAAACCTCTGAAGAAACCTTGGACAACCTTTATAATATCATCTTTAATGATCTTCCATGATTTCTTATAGAAATCAGCAGAAAATCCATCAGGACCAGCAACTTTGGGGCTATAAATGGAAGCCAGAGCAGACCAAATTTCCTCTTCCCCAGGAACAGATGTCAGATCCAGTCCCCACATGAAGTTCTCATCCCTACAAAATAACTCCTGCTGGATGGAGGGCCTAAGAGCAGAAGGTTGTTTAAAGAGTATTTGGTAGTATTTAACAGCATTAGTAGCAATCAAATCTTTAGAATGGAGCCACTTTCCATCAGTCTCCTTAATCTTATGTATTGTGTTCCACTTTCTTCTAAACTTGATCCAGGCATGAAAATATTTTGAGTTTCTATCCCCTTCACAAAATCTGGTCTTAGCAGCCTTTTGGGCAAAGAAATCCTCCTGCATGCAGATGGCATTCATCAAATTTTTATTTGCAATCAATAGATCCTTCTCCACATCAGGGTTAATCTCTAATTCAGCTTCCAAATTAGCAACTGACTTTTCAGCCTCCACTACATTTAAGTTGATGTCTCCCACTATTTTCCAATTCCAATTAGATAAATGTCTGCCTAACTTCTTTTGCAGTTTCCATAACTTAATTAGAGGGTTAGAAGTGTGACAATCCCTCCAAACCAATGAGACCTGATTAAAGAAGTCTTTGTGGGAAGACCACATGTTGAGGTATCTAAAACTTGTCTTGTGCTTAACATTTGATGCAGAAATTTTCATAAGAAGTGGTCTATGATCTGATCCTGTCATGCTGAGATGCTGCACAGAATTGTGAATGAACTCATTAAGCCACATGGAATTCACAAAAATTCTATCTAACCTTTCCCAAAGTTGACCCCTCCTCCAAGTAAATTTTGGACCAGAAAAACCAAGGTCATACAGACCAGCCAAGTTGCTTTGATCTTTGAAATAATTCATCTTGTTGAGGTCAGGGGGGCACCTCCCAACTTCTCTGAAGGTACTGAAATACAATTAAAGTCACCACCAACCATCCAAAAAGAGTTACAAGAGCTACTAATAGCTTTAAGATTCTCCCAAAGCTCCTTTCTAGCTGTTGACCTCACTTTTGGTTGAGATCTAGAAAACTTCTTTAAGTAGTCTAGGTCTAGCCATAGGACTTTCCTATAGACTAGTCTTAGAAAACTAGAAGTGGTACCCCACCATTAGAAATTCAAAACTCTTCTTTTTGCTCAACTTGAAGTTTCACATATTGATCTTAACCTCTAGCATTTAGTAGGAAAGATCATTATAAGAGAATTCAAGAAGAGTCCATATAGGATTACTTGGCTTTAGGGTCGACCCTAGGTGTTGATTTGGAACTAGAATACACCATATCTTCACAATACATTAATCCATGGTTCATCTAGAATGGATATCTATCCAATTCTATGTGAAATGCCTAACTTGGTCTTTTGCCCCTAGCACTTCCAAATTACCTAACTGCCCTTGGGACCCAAATCTGGCAAATATTCTCAAATTTTGCCAAAATAACCAAAATTGATCAAAACCCATTTCAAACACCTTGAATACATCCAAATTCGTCAAAATTTCCAAAAAGGACAAAATTACCAAGATACCCGTCCATGACCCAAAATCCAAAAATTCCAAAAATTCCTAAAAAATCCCAATAAATCTAAAATATTCCCAATTTCATTTTGTCCAACTACACCTTGGTCCAATTTGGTCAATATGACCATCTTTGACAAAATCCCCAAATTAGCCACAATATTGGCTAACACCCCAAATCTCAACAATTGAATGCCTTAGACCTCAAATTGGCATCCAATTTTTGTTGAAAATCCCTTATAAGGTCATTTTGGACCAAACATAACAATCAATTTGAGCTTAGCCCAAA
>NW_018247747.1:54022-54913 GCF_001263595.1 Phalaenopsis equestris
CATGGTTAAAACCCAAATTCATGCCAAGAGGCCATCTCAGCTCAATTTGAGCTGAGGACCCCTCTGCTTGACACCTAAGCAGTGGGGCTAAGCTCTCAATTGGCCAGCTAAGCTCCCCATTGGCCAATTTCTATAAAATCTACCCCTCACGGCCATGGAGGGGTGTGGTAAAAAAATTTTTACTAAGGCCTTTCAAACTCCTCTGAAAGCTTCCTTGAGAGACCCTTAGCACATTCCAATCCACTTCCCCCTCTCAAATCCACCATGGCAATTCAATTTTGAGCTTGAATTCCTGCCTGAAACCAGGACAAGCTCCAATCCCAACCTATACAGCACCAAACTCCAATTAAATTGGCTCTACACCTTCATAAGAGTGAAAGAAGCCAAAGCCCCATCAAATCCCCCTTCTACAGAGCCTCCATCATAGCTCTAGACCAACACCCAAATTCGACTGTGGCGAATTCATCTTTAGGCTTCACACCAAAACCAGGGACTCAATCCATAGCCTCCTTGGACCACAACGAACGTACCAAGCATCTCTGATCGAAGCTTCCCTTCTCAGAGCAAAGGTATAAAACTCCCCATTATCCCGAGCTTATTTTGATTCTCCATTTACTTAAGCTTGATTTTATGGTCTCTTAACCGTATATATATGTTCGTCTCACTTAGACGAGTCCATAGGATCAAACCCGAAGTGATTTGGTTGAGTCTAGGCCGAGATCTTAACGTTTTAGTGTGGACGGACACGGGTTCATTCCGTTGGGGACGATGAACGGATGTCGTCCATCCGCGCGTGTATTAAATGGACGACGGAAATCAAGCTAGATGGTTATCTGAGGCGATACAGCGCGACGCGTGGGAGCCGGACCCAAAGGGGCCAACGGCAGAGAG
>NW_018247748.1:0-491 GCF_001263595.1 Phalaenopsis equestris
CTCTCTTGGTTGAAAGACAAAGCTCTCAACTACTAGGCTAACGTTAATTGCATTAGTATAATCATAACATTGGCTTGAATGTTATCCCTGTAACATTCCTGTGGCAGTCAGCAAACCTCAATCATCTTTCTTTTTTTTCTCCCTTTTTTCAACAATGAGAAAAAACTTTGGATTCATTCCTATCTAATTTGGGGCATTTACATGCACAGTATTCTTACCTATATACATATCTAGCACCTGAACTTTAATATAAATATCCAGCATCACTTAAAAACACCGCAATTACTAACTTTTTAAAATTGAAATACACATTTTTATGCATAGATATTTAATACAAAAGTGTTATACATGTAACCATCAAACTTTAGGTGTAAGATATTTGCATGCAAATTGTTTTATTTTTTATTATAACCTGTATATGACATTTGTTTCGGTCTCTGCAGGGCTGCTGATCTTGGTCAAGAATTTAGGAATCAGTTAATGAGGGTTCA
>NW_018247749.1:0-765 GCF_001263595.1 Phalaenopsis equestris
CAATACTAACAGAGTATGCAATATCTGGCCTAGTACGTGACAGGTAGATTAGTTTTCCTATCAATTTTTTATATCTTTCCTTATCCATAGATATAGTTTTTTCTCTCTTATTAGACTTCTTGTTGGGACCTATTGGAGTATTTGTATTCAATCATTTTTATCTCATTTAGCAAATCTAGGTTTATTTCCTTAGTGATCTAACAATACCTTTTTTGGACCTTGTTACATTCATACCTAGAAAATGTATCATGATTCTTTGTTTTTTTTATTTGTTTTTTTATTTCAAACTTAGCGGCAAACTTTTCTTTGATTTTAAGAATTTTTTTCATTATCACCAGTAAGAATCATATCATTTACATATACTATTAGTGCGATAATCTCACCTCATAGAATGTGTTTTATGAACAATATATGATCAGCTTGACTTTGAAAATATCTATTAGATCTCATAGTTTTAGTAAACCTTTAAAATCATGCCCTTGCAGATTGCTTAAAACTGAGAGGAACTTGTTGAGTTTGCATATTAGATATTTGTTGGAATTATTCTCAAGTCCTGATAATATCTACATGTGCACTTCTCTTCAAGATCCCTATTTAGGAAGATATTTTTTATGTCTAGTTTATGCAATCCCAACTTCTTATTAACTATTACTGAGATGAGAACTCTGATAGTGTTTAGTTTGACAACAGATGCAAATGTCTCCTCATAGTCAATCTCATGGGCTTCAGCGAAACCTTTTGTAATCAGTTAGCTTTGAGTCTCTC
>NW_018247750.1:0-866 GCF_001263595.1 Phalaenopsis equestris
CTGCAAATCCCTCGTATTCTCAATCTGTAGGACTCGCCGAACCACAAGCATCTCGCTCTCATTCGATAAAAGATGATACACCTCACCTTATTCCTCAGTTGCCTCCTCGTCGCTAAACTCCTCCAATGCGCCCTGCTTGATAAGTGACACAACACGACTCATCTGAGAGCTGGAGGTGGTATGCCCAAATCCATGATTTCTAAAGCATTTTTGGGTAGGGACTATCCTACTCTTCTCGTGCTTCTTTTCAATCGAGGTGGCTCTGTCCTTATCCAACCAATTTTCTCAACTCTATAAGGAGTGCTCTTACCGATGTCTCCAACAACAGGTGACTGCTTAAATAGTGATGGTTGACTGCTCTATCTCTGTCGTCTCTCCACTTTCAGAGCTAAGATGTGAACATGTACTAGTGACAAATAAGACTGCAGTTGCATTACGTTACTGATAGCGGGCTTCATACCCCAACATATTGGCCTATACAATGTTCTGCTGGCTCAACCAGCTCACACTTCATCTTCATCTGCCACAGGTTAAACTGTACTGTGAACTCCGTCACCGATAGGCCTCTGCTGCAAATGGAGTCTTAGAAACATATCTTTATGGTAATGATATGATAATGTTGAATCCAAGAGTATTCGGGAAACAAACCCAAGGTATAGAATGTCTTACAGGGGAAAATAAGAGAGTAAAGTGGAGAATAATAAGAATGCATAGACCTTGTTAATGATATGGACTGTCTATTTATAAGAATAGACACCAGTCTTACAAAGTTACATATCATCCCCCTTATCATTAGCCTTTAGAGGGACCTTTTAATAACTACAAATATATTTGAATATAATAAGAATGACAGATTGATTCGGTCG
>NW_018247751.1:0-874 GCF_001263595.1 Phalaenopsis equestris
ATGAATACATTGTTCACAAACAATTTTGAACACGAGCAAATTTTGAACAAGTTGAATATGAGTTAAGCTTGAGCTCACTTATGCTCGGCTCATTTACACTCCTACACACACACACAAACACATGCATACATTAATATGTTAAATCATTCAACTATACATACACACAAATACACACATACATCACTAAAACAATTAAGGATAATTACAACTCATTCATAGGCTCTAGCATCACAAAACAACTTGCATATGACTGATGGCAGATTTTTTTTTTTAATAAAAAACATGATGGTAAATTAATAATATCATAATTCATATGTTTTTTTAATTAGAAATTAAAGTTGTTTAATCATATTTTTTTACTTTTATAGTAATTTTTTAATGAATGGGGTTTCTATTTATACAAATAAAACTTCTAAATGTTTTCAATATTTATACAAAGAAAGAGTTGACTTTTAAACTCTAAATAACGCTAGTCAAACAACTAAACATGTAAATCATAGTTGGACCAGGCAACTGGATTGAATTTTAATTGGCCAAAAAAAAAAAAAAACTGATAAAATTTCAATTAATATTTAATTAAATAAAACACTAAATTATCTCACAGTAATATCAACAATTTGGAACTAGGGGTGTAAATGAGTCGAACACGAGCGAGCCCAGGCTCAGCTCGTGTTCGGCTAGTTTATATTTTCAGCTCAAAAAGTTTGTTCGTGTTCGGCCCGTTTGCTTAGCGAGCCAAACACGAGCCATTCAGAACAAAGAATCATTTTGACAACCTTAATCATGTGGCCATAAGATGTTAAGGATTGGGCCAAGATTTAAAAAATCATTTGAATCTTAATGAATAATTTTTATTCTATTTTCTTCATTAATA
>NW_018247752.1:0-812 GCF_001263595.1 Phalaenopsis equestris
AAAAAAGAGGTCTGAGCTTCGATGTGTTCTTGTGCATAGAAGCACCAAAAGAAGTTCCACCACTATGATAGTATTTATCGACACCTCTGGCGGAGCACGGACGATCGTTTCAGTAGTTGTTAAATATCTGATAGTGTCCTCACTGGAAATAAGCTAGCATTCCTCACTTTCACTCTTCATTTGTTGCAGTCCACCTAAAGAAAAAAGATCGGGGTAGCTTTCAAATCTAGAACTTCTCAATGCTTCAGGTCTTGCTTGTAGTTCAAAGCTTTCCATCCAATGTTTGGTATCTGCAATTTCCTAGGTTCGGGAGGCAACTCATTGTCATTCCCACTGAAATTGATCTAGTGAAGTTAACTGGCATGGGATATCTTGTTCGAAACAGGAGCTGCTAGGGTCCAATCAGCATAAATTTGATGTGCAATAGAATGAAAAATTGTACATATGTACGAGGGGAAAAATCATTGATGTGCAAGTTTCCCTTGTGTTTTTTTCTAGCAACACCTCTGTGGAGTATTTCTTCTCGGCGTTAACCTATCTTCTTGTTAATGGCATGGTCCATGCTCACAACACCATAAAAAATGTTGAATCTAAATCTATCCAGTAGACCGTACCCAAGGAATAGAGCGTAAGACCAAGGGAAGATGAACTTGAGAGAGAAAGAGAGAGAGAGACAGAAAGAATTGGCCCCTCGGTGGCGAATTAGTGTGGTAACAGGGCTTGGCGACCCCTTTTATTCTACAAAACACGATATTACAAGTCAGGGGAGTCAAAAGTCCCTTTTAGATAAAAAGACTCTTATTTAAAGATAA
>NW_018247753.1:0-313 GCF_001263595.1 Phalaenopsis equestris
AAATATGAAAGTTTAGGTTTGAAATATGTAAATACGTACGAATTAAGTGCTATGCATGTGAAAAATTCTTATTGTTCTATGTATCTCACACCTAAACACTTCAATGCTCTAAAGATATGCGTGAAAATCTGCATTTCACTCAATAGTGACATTAAAATTTATAGTGTTATGTGTGAAAATAGCAAAATTTAGGTTTGAGATTTTTAAATACATAAGTACTATGTGATATGAATGTAAATTTCCATTTATATATACATAATACTTTGGTGCTTTATACGTAGGTATGAAAAAGTGTATTTCACATTTAAAATTT
>NW_018247754.1:0-859 GCF_001263595.1 Phalaenopsis equestris
AAATAATTTTAATAAATAATATTTTATATTTTATATTAAATAATTATTTTATTATTTCTCACAGTTCATTCTATTTATCATTTTATTATAATACTATTTTAAATTTATATTATTTTATTTTTACAATAAACAGATCGACTTAAGATGTGGTATAGACAGATCCAAATGAAAATTTATTGCAGAAATGCATACGTTGTTCGATCTCCACCGTCTATTATTATTATTATTTTTTTTTTTAAATGAGGCCCATCAAAATACATGTTTGCCTTGATAAACTGTGTAGATCGGACAACATATGCATATACATTAAGGAATCCGACGACAAAATAATAAAATAAATTTAAGAAATTAATGAAAAACGTTTTGGAAAAAAAAAAGTTTTTGAGATGCAGCGGTGATCGGACAGAAAAATTTGGCCAAAAGAAGAGATCACAGAAAACATCATAAAGGTTGAGATTTGATAATTTTGTTAATTTGGAAAATTATTACACGGGCATCGAATCCCCTTCCGAAAACCCTAACAGAATCCATAACTACTCACATTCCTTTCGATAGACCAGAGCTTAGGGCAAGAACATGCTCGCATCCCCATCTTCCCTTGCTTTGAATCCAGCTTCCGACAATGAAGCTCCACCGGCGGCCGGATCGGCGCCGCAGATCCGACACTTGCTCGGCTTATCGACGACCAGAATTCGGCGACAGGAGGGGCACGAAGAATGAGATCCGAGCCACGTATCGACGCAATTGACATGAAAGCCATGACCACAATCCGGCAGAATTCGAATCCCATCTCCCTGCACAAAATCCGCCAAGCAGATCGGGCACTCGGCCAGCCGACCGCCAGCGGCGGGCGGCCCGG
>NW_018247755.1:0-873 GCF_001263595.1 Phalaenopsis equestris
ATATATATATAAGGTTTTTGCACGAATCACGATGATATTTCAAGGTAAAATAAAAGTGATGGCCAGCCAATTTTCTTATTGATGGCACAAACTGTTATGGTATCGCTCATATATCATATAGGGACAGACGTTTGTTCGAAGCGGAGCGGAAGAATCTGTCTAAATTGGGAAGTTACGTGGGTTAATGTGCAAGGGCAAAGCCCCGCGGTAAGGTACAGGGGTAATGTTGTAATTGCATATTCTGCTTAGGGTTTACTCTTGGGGTTATAAATAGACCTGTTAGTAACCCCATGAGGTATCTCTCTATTATGTAATTTCTTTTTTGAATATTGAAAGAAACTCGCCGCTCTGCTCCCGAGGACGTAGGCATATTTACGTAAGCATATTTGCCAAACCTCGTTAAATCTTTGTGTTCTTCTGGATTTAGGTCGATTACTGTTTTTCTTCGCCCCTAATTTTCTCACACAATGAAACGTTGTGTTTCATGAAGTTAAATGAAAAATCACACTAGAATAATGCAGGTGATTAAATCTGGGTAGTCGTGCACGACATCGTCCAGCTCAAGTAGATCCGGAAGGAGGAATGAGTCATTCAACTTCACGGCGGATAGGGAGGACTCACGGTGAGTAGTCTCTCAATCTTATTGTCACCCAACCAAGCAGTCGCTCGGCCTAATAAGAGTTGGGCCACTATATCTGTGGATCCAAATGGGGATATTTATGTATAGACTAAAATATCCCTACCATACATATGCATTTTAGGGGTACAACGTGCAAATGTACAAGAGTTCATTCTTATAAATAAGAGGTTCATTTCATGAATAAAAATTAGACCAATTTATAGTTTTTTACGTTTTATTGCACACACACACTC
>NW_018247756.1:0-400 GCF_001263595.1 Phalaenopsis equestris
AACCTAACATTCATAATAATAACAATTCACCGATATCATACAACATCATAAAAAAAATTATGAAATAACACCACAACAACAACCGACAGAATACAGAAGAAAAACATATCAGTACCACCACTAAGACTAATAATTACACTGCAATATTGGAAGAATAACACAACAAAATAGTTTAATAACACAACAACAATGACAAAAAATACACCATATTACCAATACCATTTAAATCTGAATAGAACCACTATTATACCACATTGACAAAAAGTAAACATGAATCCAAAAAAATACAACAGTAACCCAGCATAACATCACACTAACACAGTAAAACCTAGCGTAACACCACAATAACACAGTTTAGCCTAGCGAGCCTGCATGCGAATAACACTAAAATTTTACCATT
>NW_018247757.1:0-841 GCF_001263595.1 Phalaenopsis equestris
AAGTGTCCTAGGTACAACATTAGTATTAAAAACAGGAGTCATTTGCATAACAAAATAGTTTTTCATATACTAAAGAGAAATATAAAAGAAATATATGACCGTCTTGATCGTTATCTTTAAAAGTAGAATTTCTAAAAGGGTATATAGATTGCATCACGCGTGTGCACGACAGTATGGTGCAATCCACATTGTCGAACCGCACATCCGATAAATCGGACGTAATATTATTTCGTTAAAGCAAGACTAAAATTAATATTATCACATGTCAAGGCAATCTCCTTCTCACATGAGAAGTCACTCTTGCTTCTTGGTCCTTGTTCAACAAAAATAAAAGGAATAAATAAATAGATAAGCTACTAATATATTTTAAAGCAACAAAGTGCATGAAAAACTAGACCTTGGTCGAATTATTATCTCTGATAAACTTTAGTTGAAGCAAGGCAAAATAGAAATGGGGTCGGGCTGCATACTCTTAACAATTTGTTGAAATAACACACACTTTACTCAAGAGCTTATTTATTCTCAATTTCACCATAACATGCAATTTCATAGGAAAGAAAATCTACCATCTGAAGAGAGCTATCATAATCATCTATATATCACAACATGAAATGTAAATTTGAAGTTAATGATATGCATCTCGTTGTCCTTCCTATAAAAAAGCTTTCAATGAGTAAATTTCTCATCACTTATCTATTCCATCTTCCTGAAACAGTCAACCGCACAAAAATTCGGAGCTGACTTAAATTAGATTTACACTTTGCGTTCAATTTTAGAAATTTTCTATAGATAGGATTTATCATATTATGTCTGTTTGCATTCATTGGGTGGGGGGGTTTGA
>NW_018247757.1:1677-2351 GCF_001263595.1 Phalaenopsis equestris
CTCGGCGGGAGGAAAGTAGGGCGCGAAGACGCAGTCCGGCTGGCATTTGCGCCGGAGAAATTTGCATCCCGCGCACGGCGTGCTTACGGTCTGAGATCCGTTCCCCGCGCCGCCGTTTGCTCCAGCAGCCTGCCCGGCGCTTATCAGCGCTAATGGCTCCATCTCAGATCTCTGTTAAGAAGTAGAAAAAAAAAAGTTTTTTTAGGGTTTTTCTGGAACAGGTCGTCTGATTTCTTGAAATTGAGGAATGAAATTGGAAACTATTATTAAAAAAAAAACGATTTTTTTTTTTGTTTTTGGTTGTGAATTATGTCGTACAAAAAGAAAAATACAATTTTTAGAAGACGGAGCCCTAAAAGATCAAGAATATTCTCATATAGGTTACCAGACGCCAACAATCCCCCGGGTATTCTCTGGCTTTCCTTCGCCTTCTCTGCTTCGCGCTCCTCTGTGCAGAGAAGAAGAGTTATAACTAGAGCGTGTTAGGGCACAGGAAGCGAACGAGGGAGATAAATTGTGGAGCGCCGGAAGAGAGAGAAATAGATGAGAGAGGAGAGAGAAAATATGCTTGGTATGTGATGTGATGTTCGTGAGAGAAGAGAAAGAGAGGGAAGAGGCAGTGCTTTTGCCAAGAATAGCAAACAAGAGCATGTTCTGATTTGAACTCTGGGATA
>NW_018247758.1:0-820 GCF_001263595.1 Phalaenopsis equestris
AAGAAGGAATTGCATGTAATTTAGTGTGCTTCCCTTTTGGTGTGAAGGTTACTAATCCTTGTTTTCTGCTTCTTGTGTGTGACTTACGTGCGGTAAGAGAGCATGAGAAGAGAGAGAAGGCGAGGGAGAGTGATATGTTACTAACAAATTTTCATTAGCCAGTACAAATCTCGATGCAATTTTTTAAACAAGAAATATTCAAACTTCGATTAAGAGTCATCCAAAGCTCCGATTTCAGCAAACTTATAGTCAAACTTATCGGCTCGATGAGAATGACCTAATGATATGAAAGTCAGTCTAATCTGAGTCAAATCAAATCCAGATCAAATTATTAAACCACTCTTGGAGGATTTTCGGAGGTATTTGATAGGTCAAAAGGATGTCGAATTTAGCGAGTTCATAGTTGAATCGAGCATCTCAACAAGTGAATCCAACGAGCCCAAGATTGCTCAATTCCGACATCGTTAAGGCGCTCAAATGTCCATCACACGCCATCTGATCGCGGGGAGTTCTCCGGACCGTCCGATCAAAATGAATCATATTTCTGCATTAATTGCACTCATAACACTATAAATAGAGCTCCACCCCTCACATGAGGAGGATGTGGGGAGGCTTTGAGAAAGAGCTCATATTCTTAATTCCTGTAGCAGCTTCATGCAGTTCAAGAAACTATAGTTTATCTCATAATGCATCATGAGCAAAACAAATCTGCACTAATCTTGACACCATTTCTATTTATTTAAAATGATTATGCCTCACAAGTCTTCACTAGGTTATTTCTACTGAGGTTTTTTAAATACAATAATCTGAGTAACATACA
>NW_018247759.1:0-472 GCF_001263595.1 Phalaenopsis equestris
TTCCGGACACATTTCAGAAGTTAAACGGCTATCAATAATAGTAAGTTTATACTCAAATCGAGCGGCTCGACAAGACGAATCTAACGAGCCCAAGTTCACTCAATTCTAACATCATTAAGGCACTCAAATGTCTATTAAGCGCTGTATGATCGAGAGAAACTCTCCAAACCGTCCGATCAAAATGGTTCATATTCATGTATTAATTGCACCCAGAATACTATAAATAGAGCTTCATCCCTCTCATGAAGAAGAAGGAAGTCTGGAGAGAGCCAGAGGTCTTGAGGAGAAGTTGCAGACCACCGCCGGCCTCAAACGACCACCACCGACCGTCGTCGATCACCGCCGACCTCAGATGACTACCGTCGACCATCGTCAACCTCCACCTACCGTCATCGATCACCACCAACCGGACGTCATCAGTCGACGTTGTACCTTGAAAAACATAATTGTCTTTTCCCGTCTGTGGGACAAG
>NW_018247760.1:0-779 GCF_001263595.1 Phalaenopsis equestris
TTGGTTTACATAGGATCTAAGCCTTCACTTACCCCAACCACATTTGATCGGTGGAATATTTGCCTCGACAAGGTTTAATCCTTTCAAAAGGTGTGGACCGGGGACTTATTTCCAGGATGATTTACACTATAATCCTTTCATGGATCTTGGCACTGGTGTGCAGAGAACCATCTCCAGAAGCCCGACCCTATTAATCAAAGAAAATTGGGTTTGCAATGTAAAGGTGGCATAAAAGAAGTTAACTGACCCATCATAATCGATCATTTTTTGTGATCCATACCTTTTCATTTGGCATGGTTGTGTCCACTAAGTTTCAAAATAGGCCACCAACCAATTCCACCACCGTGCTCAATTGGATCGAGTTCCTGATACACAAAAAAGCGTGCAATTTTATGTATATACTTTATGCTTAAAATTGGTGATATTCTACATCAAAGAAATTTATTTTCATGTTTTGTTGCAAGTATATTGATTTCAGACATTTGGAGCAAAAAGGGGCAAAAATGAGGAAATTTTGAATCAAAATGATGCTTTTCAGCATCTCGGCGCCAGCGGCGCAGAACTGGCACCAATTTTCATAGAGCTGGCGCCAGAACTGGCGCCATTTTACAGAGAAGAGGAGCTAGAATTGGTGTCAGAGGCGCCATAATCCAAAGAACAACGTGGAACTCCAATAAATAGGCGCCAGAGGCGGAAGAGACGAATTAAGATGGAGTAAGGCAGTTATTGACTATTTTTTAGCGATTGTATAAGGCCCCAATCAATTCAAATGCCCCATG
>NW_018247761.1:0-309 GCF_001263595.1 Phalaenopsis equestris
AAAAACTTCATTTTTAGCCTTTTTTAAAATATTTTAAAAAATTAGAACTTCATAAAAATTAGAAAAATAATAAAATTTACAGAAATATTCTAACTTGTTTTATAAGCTCTTAGAAATAGTTGGATTTTTTTTTTGATTTTCCAAATAAAGATATTGTATTTTGAAGCTTAAAATAATTTTTAAAGGCTAAGAAATGGATTTCCACTAAAATAATTCTAATAAATCAAAGAAAACTCAGAAAAATATAAGATTTGCTTCTTTAGGTTCTCTGACAATAGGGAGATTTTTCAAAAATTTAAAATTTAATAT
>NW_018247762.1:0-445 GCF_001263595.1 Phalaenopsis equestris
GTACATGAACTTTTAATCGAATGAATGTAAAACTCGATGAATTTATTTTAAAATTGATACATGCCACTCAACTCTAATGTACTTATAAATCTAATACTTACAATTTAATAATTAATTATATAACATAAAAACTTCTAAATTAAATTTGCCCGAAAAAGCTGCGTGGGGCACTAGTGGTCCTGGTCCTATTGCCTTACCGAACAATTAAAGTTATTTTGCTTTTTATATGAAGCCTATAAGTCACACTGGAAGTCGTGAACCTCGCTAAATGAGGGATCAATCTTTTGCTATGTCATTCTAGCTTTTTATTTCTTGAATCTTTTTTATATTTTATTTAGGTAATTTTGTATCTCTAATTGTATATGTAAAATATGTCAGCGTGAAACTCAAGACAGTTGAACGACTCCGGCGGAAGAAACGGCTGATCTAATGAAGTTGTTGACGA
>NW_018247763.1:0-1284 GCF_001263595.1 Phalaenopsis equestris
GCTGTGACTTAAAGGCGATAACAACAAAACAGACAATCCGGTCCTAACGATCAAAACACTCTCTCAAAGAAGCAATCAACGAGATCTAACAATGTTCGACCAACTCCAGACGACTGACACCTAACCAAAAACGAAAGGGAGTATCATTTCAAAACTTATTTGTGCTATGATACAAATCTTTTTAATGTTTTCCAAGTCTGATCGACAATTGGAAACTCAAATCCAAGTAGCAATGCCAACAATGACCCTAAAGAGGTCTAGTTAGCAAAACACCCTACATCTCTCCTGCATCATACGTCTTGGTATACAAAATTGAATCAAATAAAGCTCTTGAGATGGTTCCCTGCTCAGTAGCGATAAGTTCCACAACATATCAAGCAAGTCAACCCAACAACGAGTCTCATCAGTTACTATTTAAAAAAATTAAAAAAAATAAATTAAATTAAAATAATTCTTTGTAAATACCAAAACAGAAAAAGGCAGAGTGCTCGGATACTAAGAAGGTCAGTAGCACTAAAGCTATTTTAAATTGAATATTATCACTAAACCTACCTAATTATATTAAAATCATGATGTCTAGTTTAGTGAAATATAAGATAAGTAAGGCTTTTACTTATATTTAGAGGATCAATCTGACTTGTGACTCAACCATATAGATCTAGTGACTTGATTATGATTGGTGTGCAATGCTCTTAACCAATGCAACAATGTATAGTTTCATCATCTAAATAATTAATTTAATTCATTTTAAAAGCTATAAGTTTATAACTATTCATGTATGCTTAATTTTAATATTTAAAAGCTAATCAATTTTTAGTTAGGTTTTTTCAAAAAAGGTGGTGATCCTCGTTAATTAGATGTCCTCTTATATATGATGGTCAGGGGTGTAAACGAGACGAACACGAGCGAGCCCAGGCTTAGCTCGTGTTCGACACGTATATGTTTCGAGCTAAAAAAGTGTGTTCGTGTTCGGCTCATTTGCTTAGCGAGTCAAACACGAGCCGTTCTCGAACAAATGGTCATTTTGACAACCCGAATCACGTAGCCATAAGATGTTAAAGATGAGACAATATATAAAAAGTATTGTTTATATTAAAACATCATTTGAATCTAATTTAATAAATTTTATCCTATTTTCTTAATAGTATTTCGAGCCAAAACGAGCCGAACACGAACGAACAAATCTTTGTTTGTGTTGTTCGTGCTCGGCTCCTTAATTTAGTGACCGAGCCGAACACGGGCATCTTAACGAACAACGAGCCGTTTTGACAGCCCTAATTATGC
>NW_018247764.1:0-346 GCF_001263595.1 Phalaenopsis equestris
TTCAAAATCCCTAATTTGACCCTAAGCCAAAATTTTGCCAAATTGAACCTGAAACCTATCCAACTGCCCCAATTTTGAATCCTAAACTTCATACAACACTCCCCAACATCAAATTAAACCCTCAATTAGCCTTTGTCAAGTCCTAATCTCACTCAAATTCAACTTGGACCAAAACCCTGAGATTTGGACCAAACTCCAAATTCCACCAAATTGAACTTCATAGCCCCAAAAATTACACTCAATTGGTATCCAAAACTCTTCATGGAAATTCTTTGGACCAATTTGAACCATCAATTGGGTCTAACCAAAGACCTTGCCCAATCCAAATCTAAGGCTAACCCAAATT
>NW_018247765.1:0-921 GCF_001263595.1 Phalaenopsis equestris
GACCCAAATTGAACCCATGCAACAAAATTGACTTAACCATGTCTAAGCGACCAAGTTAATGACACCACAACCACCAAATACACCCTATGGACTAGGCTAAACCCACTTAAACTGGCCAAGATGAGGTATGGACCAATGGTCCCTTGATTTAAGTAATTTCACCCCATATTTGGCCTAAACACAAATACCTTGGCCATTATCACTTACCCTTAGGAGTTAACCATCATTAAACACCCTTTGTCCTCCGTGAGCCAAGAAATGACCATACCCTAGCCAGCCACCACCTTAGCCACTGGAAATAGCTAGCCCAAGGGAGCCATAAGTGGCCAAAACCAAAATATAAACATCCCTGACTTGGCTAACTCCTATTGGCCATTAGAGCCTTTATTCCCTCCACCTCAGCAAGCCTTAGCATCCACATCCCAACTTTGAGCTCCACCAGATAGCCATGGCTTTAAATGGAGCTCTCCTCATCCAAGGAAGAGGGTGCTGGGAACCTTAAGGAAACTCTTTCAATATCTCACCAAAGCTTCTTCAAACCATCCCAGTGCAATCCCCTTGCTCTCAGCCACTGATAGCCACCCCTTAGAGCCAATTTCTCCACTAAAATTTGCTCTAAAACCATAATAGATATCTCCACTCCACCATAGTGCACCAAAATCCAATTAATTGTGCGCACACCATCCCCACAGTGAAAGAAGCTGATTCCCCACAAAAGCCCCCAATGAAATAGCCTCTAGCATAGCTCCAGACCACACCTGAAATCCACCTTGATCAAAATCATATCTAGAAAATTCACCAGAGCACAAGACTTCATTTGGAGGTTCATTGGGTCCAATCAAAGCTACAAAAACCATCTAATTGATGCCTCTGCCTCCCCTCTTAAATAAAGGTATTGAGCTCTAACTCTAGCCCGAGCTT
>NW_018247766.1:0-883 GCF_001263595.1 Phalaenopsis equestris
ATCTAGATGAGCTTAGATTACAAACTTGTAGAACCTTGAGTTGTACCGAGCTCGTGTAAATAAAGAACATAGAGTAATCAGATGGTGTTCGTTGTCGAAGAGCTCATGCAAATTTCGAAACATCCCATTGTCTCTCATCAGTGCAGTAAACCAGAAAAGTTAAGCCTACATGAGGACTTTTTGTGATAGAGAAGTTCTGCGAAGGTGAAGCTCACTTATTGATTGACACAAATGGTAGTCACCTCATGCCCCCAATTAATGGGAGGTATTTAAGAGATTACTGCGCTTAAGATCTCATTTGTACTTCATTTTTATATTTGATATGCATTTTTAGTATAGAGCCATGGTTCCATCTCAAATGTACTTGACTTCTACTTCGAATACTATAAAAGTTTCTTTTTCAAATTTTTATCATTTTGACTATGCTTTACGCTTCAAGCATTTGACTATACAATGTCTATTGAACGCCCTTATAAGGTCGCTAAATTAGCAAATTTTGACTTTGCTAAGGTGTAATTATCTTGATTAGAGAAGATAAAATGATCCTATGTTATGATAAACAATTTAACTAGCACATGGATCTAGTTTTCTAAATATATAAGAGGAAGGCTCACACTTCTCTTAGTTATACCTGATTTAGCCAATTTGGTTGGGTGTGGGATTCTAAAAACAAACTCTTTTTTGAGTTAGCTATATAGCGGAGTTCAAATTATTGAGAATTCTTCACAGCGTAAGTCATACACTTACCTTCAAGACATATGAGAGAAAGATCTATATATCTCTTGGTTGCATCTTGGCTTGGCTCTTGGGCCGTGGCAGTCAAAATCTGGTGCAGCTTCATGCGCTCTACTTTTTAGTTCTTTACTTTGACACCTACAACATT
>NW_018247767.1:0-484 GCF_001263595.1 Phalaenopsis equestris
ATAGAGTGAGAAATCATCTGGTAATATTAACATGATTCCATGACTCTACCATATATTTTGCTGTTAAGATCTTTTAAAATTAGAAGTCTTTGATCTTAAGTTTTGAAAGTTATTTGAAAAGGAAGAAGATGGATAAGCTTGTGCTCCGGAAATAGCAGGTGGATACATTACCGGTCCCATGACAGGTTCATTTTTTGGTAAGTAAGATGAGGATACAGATGCATAAGCACTATTTTCTTTTGCAGCCATTTTCTTTAGACGTGGATATTCCAATTCAACAAGTTGTTCAATATTTGGATAGATCAACTCGGGTTTAGAGTTTGATCTTTGAATAGGTGATAAGGGTTCATGTTGTAGTGGAGTTGTTTCAAAGGGATTAGGCTCAAAGTTATTAAGTGGTGTTTGTGTCGCCAAATCATCTCCTTCTCCACCAACTTCCGCGAATGAATTTAGTTCATTATTAAGCTGATTGAAATACAGAAAG
>NW_018247768.1:0-1378 GCF_001263595.1 Phalaenopsis equestris
AGAGTCGTTGGGTTTGGTTCCACCATTGACCCTTTATATTTTCCAGCAGTTAGGTGAAGCATAGAGGAGGTGCACATTATGTTACCTTAATGATAAAAAATTTCGAGCAGTGACACTTTATATTCTTCTCAATTACGACGAATTATAAACCTTTATTGAGTAAAATATTTTTCATTATAATTTTTAAGTTATTTATCTGAAAAGTGTCATGATTAACTATTTCAATGATATTTCAATGCATGAACAGTTTATTCGTGGATTCAATAAATTTAGTTGAAAACGATGACACGAGCAGGGAGATTGAGAATAACTTCTCCTAGTGATTTACAATGCATGTGAACAATGCATGTGAGTTAAAATTAAAATATTCATTCCTCATGAGATACGAGACTTTTCATTAACACATGATTTCTTATATATATATATATATTCATGATTAGAGAATTGAAGTGATAGATAAGAGGTTGATAGATCTTGCTTAGGGTCTCGTGCACATCGTGAAAATTTGGCAATTTTATGATGTAAATGAGTACAGGTTTCATACGAGATTTTGGTCTGAGGGAAAAAAATATTTTAATTTCGATGTTCGCGTTAAAGCAAACAACAAGTCTGACAACGAGATAAACTACTTGAGATTATGGAAGAAGTTGTTGAATTATCTTATCCAAGCTTTATTTGAGGAAGTGTATTCTTATTCAACTGTACTTGGTTCTGTACTTGGTTCGATTATGTTCCTAATCATGAAATAAAGATAAACCAATTATTCAACAGGTATTCTAACTATTTTATTTTATGAACATATTGTGGAGATTGAACAAGAACCCTCAACTGCCAATTTACATGAGCGTACCCACAGGCAGCGGTCTGACAAGTCCTAGATCGACAACAGATCTCATGCGACTCAGGTAATTAACGAGCTAAACTAGTTTGATGTCGACACATGCTAGCTCTAACTAAATGTAACAACTTTTGTTTGTAGTAGAGATTCTGATAATTAAAGGAAAGCCTATCCCAGGCATCGGGAGATATTACAATTTGCGAGCGTGATTCATTGGAGTACGACCTGAAAAAGGAGACTGCTGGAGGGAAGAAGGGTCGAGTCTATGGGCTTGGGTCACAGAGGTTTGCCTACTTTGCTCACCCCTCCACCAATGCATTTGCAACTTCTACCTCTATCACTCAAATGAGGAGATCTCTAGGCGTGTTGTGACATTCTTTGTCAACATGGAGGCCAAGCTGAGGGCTGAGTTGTATTCTTTCTGGCAGCGGAGGAGAGAGTGTGACAAGGCAGCAAAGACATTGGAGGAAGTGGTGGAGGACAATGAGGATGAGGTTGACGAGAAAGAAGAACATGATTATGATGAACATTTTTTTTAAT
>NW_018247769.1:0-525 GCF_001263595.1 Phalaenopsis equestris
TTAAGAATATTTCACAAAAAAATATTAAAAAATCTGCTTAAATATATTTATTATTGATACACCACTAATAAATTGTCATCATCTAACACGAATCTCGAGGCATAACACAAATTTTGAGATGATATTTTAAACGATGAATATTCAAATCTTGATAAAAAGTCATCCAGAGCTCTGATTTCAGCAAACGTATAATCAAACTTAACTGTTCAATGAGACGGACCTAATGATATGAAAATCAGCCCAATCCAAGTCAAATCAAGCCCAAATCAAGTCATTAAACTAAGACAACTCTCACAAATCAAGCCCAGGTCAAGCAATTAAACCACTTTTGAAGCTTCTAGTGTCTAGTAGAAAGGCCAAACGAATTCTAAATCTGATAAATTTATAATAAAATTGAGTGTCACGACGAGGCAAACCCAACGAGCTCAAGATCACTCAATTATGACATCATTAAGACACTCAAATGTCCATCAAATATCGTACGAACGAGGGAAGCTCTCCGGACCGTCAAATCAAAATGATTCA
>NW_018247770.1:0-491 GCF_001263595.1 Phalaenopsis equestris
TGTTGGAGGTTGGGGGTTGCCTTTCCTCTATTTTTGTTATTAGGATATTTATTATAACATTTTTTTGTGATTGCTAGAGATCATGTTTTTAATATTAGTGGTTTATAAAAAATAACCATATGTCCATGACATGTAGTATTTTACCTTTGTAATTATGCTTTGTTGCTGTGTCCATGTATTGGCACATCCATATATGTCCTCATACTTATGCTTGTTCTCCATAAACTTCATGCATTTTGAACAACTAACATCCCTTTTTTGAATTAATTTATTGTAAGCTTCATATTTTTTTATCTTTATTTTTTTTTAAGCATTTAACTTTATCTGGTCGTTAGATATTCTATATTTTGTAAGAAGGGGGAGGAGATGGTGGTAGGTTGGCCACTGAGGGAACAAGTGAAGGTGGAAGATAGGCTGACAGCTAGGGAAGAGTGGACAACAAGTTGGGAAAGGTTCGATGGGCTGCTGGATGAGGAAAATAGATTGTTCGC
>NW_018247771.1:0-1196 GCF_001263595.1 Phalaenopsis equestris
CCGAGTGAAATTTTTTTTTAATTTTTGATCGGGTCGGGATGGCGTGCCCGATGCTAGAAATGCTGAAGAACCCAAGAGAGTCGCCCGAAGTTGAAGAGACACGAGTCTGAGCCCAAAGTTGAAGAGTTGAACCCGAAGTTCAGAAGGCAGATGTAAGCCTGGAAGGACCTGGCAGAAGCTGGGATTCCGAATCATGTGCTTCAGTTGGAGGCAGAACGTGAGAACCGAAGCAGAAGCTGGGATTCCGAACCATGTGCTTCAGTTGGAGGCAGAACGTGAGAACCGAAGAGGCTGAAATTCAATTTTTTATGGACGAGCCACCTAAAAAATTGAGAATTTGATGGGGAATTTAAATGAATGGGTGGAGAAAAGAAATACATTTTTTTAGGGAATTGTTGTCCCTCTTTTTAAAATAATGAGTATTTAATGATTGTACTCCTTTTGGGAGTCTATATAGTAATGAGCATTTAATGGTTGAATCTAATTTTGTGCCTATAAATAGGCCTGAAGGAGAGGGTAGAGGTGGATCCTGAGCTGATGCGGGATTTTTCAGAAGAAGAAAATTGTCTTGCGCAGCGAATAGTAGCAGCGAAGAGTTGTGGCGTAGAGTTAGGGTGAAGAGTTGCGGTGAAAAGTTGAAGAAAATGTCGTTGTGAAGTGTTGCAACGAAGAGTTGCGGTAAAGAGGAAAGTCATTCCCACATTGCGTAGCAGTCAAGCAAGAAGATTTTCTTTCTCGTTGCGGTGAAGAGAAAATCATCTCGTCCTACGTAGCAGACAAGTAATGAGATCTTCTTTTTTGTTTGGAAAATGACAACAATGGGAAAACCTCATTCTGTTGAGAGCCAAAAGAAAAGCCAGAAGCTGGAGAGTGCGATGTCAATTCTCATAGAGAGTGACTTGATCCTATTTCAAAAGAAGTATTACTTCATGAATGATATGGTGGTGAAATTGATGACTCTGACTGATCGAGTGTATTCTTCTCCTTCCGTGCATGTCATCCTTCATGAGGCAATCTTGAGAGCTCGCATATGATTTCCACTGACACCTGAGTTTATTGAAATTGTGAAGGCGTTAGGAGAACATATACGTTGATTAGCGCTTTACTCTTTCTTATATACTTATAACATATTTGTCATTGTTATGTTGTTCATGCTACACAAATGTAGTTATTTGATTTTGTTTGTTATCCCCCCC
>NW_018247772.1:0-806 GCF_001263595.1 Phalaenopsis equestris
CTGAGAGTCCAGACAAAATTAATACAGAGGCGCGCAGACGGTGCCATCGACCCCGTCGACGGCGAGACCGGTAAGATGACGGTATCTTATGTTCGAATGGCGATTTTTTATGGTTTTTGGGCAGGAGTAGTCTTGTTAAACTTAAAAATTCAAACTCTAGTTCATATTTTCTACCCAAGAACAAAGTAAAACTCTGTCAATTTCATTCTTATGGCATCCAATTGCCCTGATAATTCCAAAATGCGAGTTTTTAATCGGAAAATGTTCATTACTGCGGAAGCGCAGCAAATTTTCAATAAGTTGCTGACGAAGAAATGATTAATCAAAGAACGAGGATTCGTGAATCGCGGATTGAATAATCCCATGATGGATATTGAAGAAATGATAGTGCGGCGAAGATGGGAAGTGTTGTGCTACACTACTACCGCCGTGGTAGTTCTGTTACACTACTGCCGCCGTGGAAGTTCCTGTGGCAAAGGAATTTTATGCAAATTTACATGGAATCAACCAAGGAGTTGTGTATGTGCGAGGAAGATGGATTACTTTCCCTCCTGCACGGATCAATGAGTTATATATGATAGAGAAAGTTTCTGTCTGCCATTATTCTAATTTCGTCCCAACGAGAAACCAGATGAATGAAATTTATCAGTATTTGACGGACGAAACTGACGATTGGGAAATGCGAGAGTACGAGTATATTAGTTTTTCTTCAACACTTTTGAATCTCGTCTCTAAACACTGGAACTTCTTTATTTCTGCAAAACTGTTACAGACAATGAAGGTTGGTAAAGTTTCTAAAGAGAGTG
>NW_018247773.1:0-1020 GCF_001263595.1 Phalaenopsis equestris
AAATCAGATATCTAAGTTAGAATGAACGAGCTCTATGGAGTAAATAGAGTTACATGAAACTCCAATTTCTGCTACATATTTGTACTCCCAATAGAACTCTCCACCTATTTTGAGTCCCGATTTTTTAATAAGCTTGCCTCGTCGAATATAACATCACTGCTCATCTGAAATATGTAAAGTCGACACTTCGAGACGGTTCACCACTCTCTTCGTGAGGTATTTGTCCTCCAGCATTCTCCACAATTTTCCTGCATAAGTCTCTATCATCACCCATATTTGATTTCTTGAGTTAAGCAATTTCGAATCAAGCAACAAGCACTTTTGTTCATTTTCAACCAATCTCTCTCACATCTCTTCAGGACATTCCTCTCTATCCAGGACTTTCTATAGATTCAGAGAACACAACACATCTATCACCTCACATCGCAACATGTCAAAGTTCTATTTGCTGTCAAATTTCGTAACATTATTTTTGGCGGGATGTGTAATCACCTGATTAATCAACATTTTCATTATCATAATGGATGTCGAAGAACCAGACATCGTCCTATCAATTATTTCTGCCACTATAAGAACCACTTTTCAAAAGAAAATTCTTTTGACAAAATACTTCGGAAAAACTGAAGAAGAAAACAAACAATAAAAATATATTTAATAGACAAAAATAAATTTCAAAAAATAAAAATTCTCTTTTTTTTAAGTTTTTCTTTTTATTCCCTCTTTTTTTTTTTCTTTTTCTTAAATCCTAAGGTTTCTTTCCAAAAAAAACTTTCCTTAAAAAAAAAATTTCCCAAAAAAACACTCCCACGAATAGGGCTGTCAATTTGGCTCGTTGTTCGTGAACAGCTTGTGTTCGGCTCGTTTGTTAACGAGATGAAAACGAAAAAAATTCGAAATGTAAACGAGCCCAACATGAACAACAGTTTGTTCGCTCGTGTTCGGCTCGAAATTGCTCGAAAAAAAAATATATATATCTTTTTATATCACAATATATTACATATATTATTTATATAATAATAT
>NW_018247774.1:0-579 GCF_001263595.1 Phalaenopsis equestris
AGACAAGATGTTTATAAAATATATTAGTAAGCTCCGGTTTAAAATTTCCTACTATGAAAAAAAAAAAAAAAATTGGTTTCACCATTTAAAAAAGGAGCACTTAAATTTAAAAAAAAGAAAAACTTTGCATTTTAAATTTATACCACCCAAATCTTTCATGTCACATAAAAAATACCACTACTTTAGCTTCTAAAAAGTTGATACATCCTTTCATGCATAGGTAAGGTAGTTCGTATGTAAATATCCCCTAAAAAAGAAAAAAAATTAGCATATCACCCAATTAAAATTTAGCATGTTTAAAATTTCACCAAAAAACTTTTCCAGACATAAGTTCAAACATCTAAACAAATCAAGGATGGCTCCCTCAGAAAATCTGAGTCATCAAATTGTTCAGAATTAGCATGGTTCAAATAACAACATAAGCAACCAGACCATTAAAACAATCCATGCAAAAACAGCACCAAATTACTCTTCAACTTGATATAAATTAATGTGCTAAATTAAACAATGGGCCAAAACTTAAACCGTAATAACCAGGTTTGAAGCATTCACAATTACTAGTAATTTCATTTTATTATT
>NW_018247775.1:0-1536 GCF_001263595.1 Phalaenopsis equestris
AGGGATTCAATCAGTGAAAGCAATGAAACAAGCGATGATCAACCCCCAACAAGGAGAATTTGGCTCTTGTGCTCGGGGTCCCGCCGTTTCGGAACAAGGGCATCAGGAGCACGCGCACGACCGCAAAAAAAATTCCAATACATGAAAATCACTGACATTACGGGTTAAAATGCATCGCGACCGCGGCTATCAGCCCGCGTCCCGCGTTCTCGCTGTGCGTTTTCCCGGTTAACCCATACGGCTCTGGAAAATTAACTCCTAATTTATATTAATATGAAAACAATAAAATTAAATTTGAATTGACCAACATGACACATGTTGCTCCAAAAAATATGTTCTTCAATTAATATAAATACAATAAAATTAAGTTATTTATTACTCACTATTTATTAAAAAATATGTTCTTCAGAAAGCTGTCAGTTATTATCACTGTTGTAACTCAAGCTGCCAGTCATGTGGTCGAATTTAGAAACATCTAATATTGGCTGTCAGTCATGTGGTCGAATTTAGAAACATCTAATATTGATGTCATATGAGGCTAACTAAATTACAAGTCATCTAAAGTTCAATTCGCCCACAACATGAAAGAAAGTCTGACTAAGAAAACTTAATTAGCTAATGACAATAATGAAATTCGTCTAACCTCAATTCATCATTTCTTTGACCAGTCATCAAAACAAAGAAATGAATTTGAAGCTTTTTGCACGATTGGCTTCAATAATTCCTTAAGTTGTTTCCATATTGTTTTTTATCTTATATTCCATGAAGCAGTGACATGATCTTTGCTAATTAAAAAAGGATCAAATGCCATGACCAAGCACCATACATTGCATAATTATCTATGTAAATACAACGTTGCATGAGGAATGTGTGCTTAGAGCAAGAGAGCTTGGAGCTTGTTTGGGATGGAGCTTTTTTGGGATAGAGCTTTTTGGAACAAGGAGTATAAGAAGACACTTCCCCTTCCTCAAGGAGAAAAGCCAAAGCATGGGTCTTCCAACTTCCTCTTCATCTTCTTCATCCCTCATTTTCTCCAAAGAACTCCCTTTCTTCGGCGAACTATTTTCTTCTACAATGAGGAGAGCTTCATTTTTCTTAGGAAAAGGAGAAACTCTGGTGATCCTTACCACCTCTTCGGTAAAGAGAGCTTTTTCTCTGCGTTGGAGAAGGCTCCAGTGATTGCATCATTCTCTCTGATGATGAGAGCTTCCTCTCTACATCAGGGAAAAATTTTGGTCATCATCTCTCCTACTTGAGCAGAGCTTCGCCTTTGCAACAGGGAATGTCATCAAACACTGCGTAGGTTATAGTCTTGTTCCCTTTTTTTATTTTCTTTCCTTAGAGAGCCTTAGGTTTGTGATAGAGAATGTCTAGGGCTAATTTGTCATTTTCCTAGAGAAATTCACTAGGATAGGATTTCCATCATGGACAAATCCCTTATGAATCTGAGTGATTTCCCTTGTAAAACCCTTAAACCTAAACCTAAGCGGCTGGAATCTGAACTTCCCCTAGTATTGGTGTTTCCAACCTTCCCTA
>NW_018247776.1:0-424 GCF_001263595.1 Phalaenopsis equestris
CGCCATATTCCAAAGAGTTGGCGCATGATGCACCAAAATAAGCGCATGAAGCATTGTGACAATAAAAATGACTTAAAATATTTTAAATGGCGGTTTTTCGTAGTTTTTAATGGGTTTTCTCCTTATAACACCCAAAAACGGATTCCAAAGTCATTTTTAAGGGGGGAAACGAGGGAAGAGTCACTAGTTTTCAATTCCAATGGCATCCCACCCTAAAAATTCCACTAGATTTTGAATTTTCAACTGGAGAAAGTTTGTCAGTTTTGATGGGCAGAAGTTACATGATTGTGTTCTGGTGAAGAAGAGGATAATCAAAGAAAGGGGGGTTTTTGAATCAAGGATTCAACGCACCGAATACTTGAGTAGAAGAGATTATTGTGCAGAGAAACTGGGAAGTGCTTTGCTACACTACTGCAGTCGTAGT
>NW_018247777.1:0-4854 GCF_001263595.1 Phalaenopsis equestris
AATTTAATATTTACCAAATAGAAATCTCATATACAAATTGTAACATAGAGCAAAGAAAAGAAAAACTGAAACTTTGAAGGCTTGTAACAATTTTGTCTAGCTTGAAAATGTTTGGCTTCGACAAACTGAACAATTGCTATTCCTAAAGAAAATCTAGCCAAAGACTACTGTGGTTCTAGTAGAGTAATCCACGATTCATCACAAGCAAGCCTATCATGCCATCGCATAAAATACCATTGGTATCTAACTACAATAATTGATACAATTTCATCATTTAATTACTTCTAGCACAAGATGTATATGACTACATAAGAAAGTGTTGGATACTTGGATGGTATTCTTTCTAACTTGTGCTCTAGAATGCCATTTGGTCAGTTCATTCATTTTCTCTATTTATATTATCTAATTTTGTGATTTATTAGCTTTCATGATCGATTATAGTCAAATCAGGTGCAATATTATTTTTTTATTGCATTATAAGTTTCAATCAATCATGTGATTTTCTTATGTTGCTAAAATTAAATGCAATTTTACCAATAGAAGACCAATAGATTATCAGGTGTGCATATTTTGCATCTTTTTAATTTCCATTTGAAGGGATCAAATTCCATCTAAACTAGAAAAATATGAATTGTGAATTTCAAGCATGTGTGCATGACTTTGTGCATCTCATCCCAAAAAGGACATTATGTAACGACAACTATCATCATTATCAATATTATTATCATCATCATCATTAGCTTTATCCCAACAATTTGAAGTTGGCGTTAAAAAATCCTTTCTTTTTTTTTTTGCAATCTCTCAATAGTATAATTGATTTACCAATTTTCTTTATAAGACTTCCCACCTTAGTGGTATTTTTTTTCTTTTTGTTTTATATGCCGGGCAAATCTACTATGAAATTTGTACATTTATTGAGAGGTTTGATGGAGAATTACAAAGAGAGTAAGGAGGATCTACATATGATTTTTATAGATTTAGAAAGAGTTTACGATAAGATTCCAAAAGAAGTCCTTTGGAGAGTTCTAGAAAAGAAAGGTGTGAGTTTACGATAAGATTCCAAAAGAAGTCATTTGGAGAGTTCTAGAAAAGAAAGGTGTTGATATGACTTATATTCAAGTTATCAAAAATATGTATACTAGAGCTATTACTTGTGTTCGAACAGTAGGATTGACCAAGTATTTTTCAATTTCATTTGGATTACATCAGGGATTAGCTTTAAGCCCATATCTTTTCGCTTTAGTTACGGATGCACTTATTGGACATTTATTGGAGGATGTACTTTGTTGTATGTTTTTCGCTGATAATATACTTCTTATGAGTTCTTATGGATAAGACTAGAGAAAGAGTTTGGAAAAAACTTGAATTATGGAGGTCTACCTTAGAGTCTAAAAGCCTTTGTTTGAGTAAGTCTAAAGCTGAATACATGCAATATAATTTTAGTGGTAGTAGATCTAGTGGCAGAGTTGTAACGACGGGTGATCAAACCATTAAAAGAAATGTGTTTAGATATCTCAGGTCTATTATTCAAAGTGATGGTGATATAGATGAGGATGTCATTTGTAGAATTCAAGTTGAATGGTTGAAGTGGAGGAATGCATCGGGCCTATTGTGTGATAAAAAAGTATCGCTTGGACTTGGAGGAAAATTTTATAAGTTGGTGGTGAGACCTACAATGCTTTTTGGCACAGAATGTTGGTCAATAAAAGAGAAGCATAAAACTAAGTTAAGTGTTGCTGAGATGAGAATGCTTGGGTCGATAAGTGACTATACAATTAGAGACAAAATACAAAATTAATATATCTGTGAAAGGGTTGGTGTAGCTCCAATGGCTGACAAGATTAGAGAAAGTTGTCTTGGATGGTTGTCATAATAAACATCGACCATCTGTTGATCCAGTTAGTAGAGTGGATCTTTTAAATTCGACTTTTGTTAAGAAAGGTCGAGATAGACCTAAAAAGATCTTTAACATGTCTAAAAATCATCTTAATTAATTAGAGTAAAATGAAAATATGATACTCCATAGAACACAATGAAGAAAAAAGAATTCATGTAGCTGACCTCACTTAGTGGGATAAAGGCTTCTTGTTGTTGCTTTTTTTTTATGTTTAGAGCATCTAAATTTATTTTCCAATATATTATCTTAGTATAAACCTACAATTCCTCTAATATAATCATTTCTCAATCTATAATTAACAGTTTTCCACAAATCCATCTTAGAAAACTCAATTTTTCATACACAACTTAACTATTAATGATTTCTTTATCATCCAACACTCAAATTCATATAGCAAAAGTAGACTAATTGTAATTTTATAAAACATACCTTTAAGTCTATATGATATTTAAACAGGCTGCCTAATCAATGAATGATTTTGGGAAGTGTTGATTCAAGCAACCGTGCCCTAGTATTTTCAAAGATGTTGTTTATGTGATTCGAACCCAAATCCTTCATGTTATACAAGACCTGGTTTATAACTGCTCAAAGCCCTCCCTTATAAGATTCCCTAATGACCTCTTATTGCTGCTCCACTTAAACCAGGCATCCCTAACACTTGAAGTTAACAATTTTATCTATAACCTCACTCTTCAATATATAATTCGAGATACTTAAATCCATCAAACTAGGTATGCTTAACACTACCTTTCCAAAGTTCAGTGAAGAAACATTGTTTGCAATAAGTTTCAAATCATATTCATAATTACACTCAAAATGAACACCTAATGCCATTCAGTATAGCATATTTTTTGGAAAATCTATGTAGTTCAATGAATTAAGGGAAAGTAATGCTCTGAATTCCATCTAAGAATCAACAAAAAAGTAAACTTGATGAATTTAATAACTCTACAAAAAAGAATTGCAAAAGTTAAAAACAAGTGCAAAAATTCAACTGACAAAAAAAATATATTTTTTCCAGCTGCATGACTCTCAAAATATTTAGGGTCCGTTTAGGTTGTAGGCAAGTTAAGGAAATAAAAGTAAAAAATAAAAATGAATTAGTTGAATAGGAGACAGCAGAGCTTGATTTGATATTTCCTAATCATTCCATTCCCTCAAATCCTTGTCAGCCAAACAGAGCATTAATGATCTGCAAGTTTATCAATCCATTGAATCCTAGTTGAACACCAGCACACAAGTTGAAAAAAGATTTTCATAGCTTAAAGCCACAGAAGAAGCAATTTTGGAGTCTCCAGTTAGAAAAAAAAGTACATATAAAAGAAGAAATTAGAAATTTCGCACAAGGCACAGCAGACATTGCCCTAACCTTCAGCTCCCGCTTCAAACCTAACAAAATACACATATGATACGGTGTTCGTAGCAAAACCCGTTCATATCGATGATAAGCTAAAACCAAACCCCTGCTCCTAGAATATTCTTGCGTAAAGCGATTAGATCAGATGAGTTTGAAGGGAAGGGGCCAAGGGGTCGACCTGGGTACCTCGATCCTATCCTTGATCCGCTGGATCTTCTTCTCCTTCTTCGGCCTCGCGTTCCCAAACGAACCCTTGAAACGCTTCCCACGCTTTGTCTTCTTATCACCACGGCCGCAAGTCCATAACCCAGTCTCTGCAGTTGCCGGCGAGAAGGAGGAGGAGGTTAAGTGCGAGTTAGAGAAAATCACGCGCTGTTCCTTCAGCTGCTGCATCCACCGCCTTCCGAGTAATCGCATCGCCATGGCACCACCTCGGCGTACCAATAGCGCCGTTTTGGGGGTTTATGGGAAAGAAGGCGCTTTAACATCCCATCCCAAATGACATTCACAATAATTAACAAGGATTCTTTCTTTGCTTATCAATCATTCAAAATATTACTATCTTAAATATTAAATATAATTTTAAATAATTTAACTTTGGATAAAATATTAGGTGATTAAAATTTTATATTTACAATTTAGGTAGTTAAAATATTATTTAAATATTTTGGATGTTTGTTGTATAAAAATATCTTAAATATTTTATTTTATTTTTTAGTTTTTATATATGTTAACTTGTTTTTTTATCCTTCTATAATACAAATTATTTCTTAATATTCTAATGAAAAATATTTCTAATATTGACTAAAAGTCCAGTCTCAAATCTAATAATGTTATTTTTCTCTATTTTTTTTCGAACTAATAGAACAACTTTTGCACATAATTTTGATGTGTTTTGAAGTATTTGTGAAATTATATAAAGTGTTAATGTATTAATATTGTCTAAGAAATCATGCACAAACACAGATAAGTTTATAAAAGCTCACATGAGATATGTTTAATAAATGTGGACAATGGAAGAGGTCTCATATCATATTCTAAAGAGAAGTTTGAGGTATTAGAGTTCACATCACGATGATGTGCAATCAGACTGACCAAATGCCAAGCGATTGGAATTACGAGCATCAAATGTTGATCATTGGTTGATATTAACTTTGATTGTTTAAGGAATGTTGGATGTTGAACAATGGATGTAATTTAATTATTCTCTCTCTTGATGC
This sequence comes from Phalaenopsis equestris, assembly GCF_001263595.1. Taxonomy (NCBI): domain Eukaryota; kingdom Viridiplantae; phylum Streptophyta; class Magnoliopsida; order Asparagales; family Orchidaceae; genus Phalaenopsis; species Phalaenopsis equestris. The sequence goes on from NW_018247777.1 coordinate 4,475, forward strand.
AAGAGGACATTAGGTGATTTCATAATTTTGATGTGTTTTGAAATATTTGTGAAATTATATGAAGTGTTTATGTATTAGTATTATCTAAGAAATCACGCACAAACACAAATAAGTTTATAAAAGCTCACATGAGATATGTTTAATAAATGTGGACAATGGAAGAGGTCTCATATCATATTCTAAAGAGAAGTTTGAGGTATTAGAGTTCACATCACGATGATGTGCAATCAGACTGACCAAATGCCAAGCGATTGGAATTACGAGCATCAAATGTTGATCATTGGTTGATATTAACTTTGATTGTTTAAGGAATGTTGGATGTTGAACAATGGATGTAATTTAATAATTCTCTCTCTTGATGCAAGAGGACATTAGGTGAT
>NW_018247778.1:0-877 GCF_001263595.1 Phalaenopsis equestris
TGAAAGTGCTGAAAATATCGAAATTCAACTTAAACTATAGACTTATTCATCAAGGTCGTGCTTCAAGAATGCATTTTTTACATCAAGTTGGTATAAACGTCAATCTTGATTTAGTGTAAGTCTGAGTAGAACCCGAATCGTATTAAGTTTGGCAATGCATGAAGTCAACTTTTGACAACCAGTTTGGTTTTGAATCTTTCTTTTTTTTCTTCATCTCATTTGTATTCTATCATGAATATACATTTGAATCCTACAAGATTTTTTCCATGAGTTAATTTTGTAGGTGTTCATGTGTTATTCTTTTTTAGAGCCTAAATTTTTTTCTCAACTGTCTATTTCCATGTTGAAACCCTTAAAGCCTTTTGGATCGATTTGTGAATCTGCACACTATTAAAATTTGTTACAAAAGCTTTGTAAGATGATAATAATTTCTCATAAGCTATATATTTTTCAATTGGATGAACAATGCACGCTCGGATATCTTTCTTGTGTGCAATTGGTTAATTAAAGTCATCAACTATCGGTGTAAGAGAGTCATAAGATGAGGAATCAATATCATTACGATTAATTAGATGCAGGAGGACTTGATTCTGGCTCTCGACAATCCTAGGTCTACATAATATCCTCTACGTGCTCAGTGATTCTTCTTTTTTTTTTGTGTAGATACGAAGTTTCTGGTCATTAGTGTCATGTTGAGGTGGAGTAGAGACAATTGGGATTATTTTTTGTGACAGAGATTGGTTCTTCAAGTGGAGCTGGTTGAGGGATAGGATTTGATTGAGTTGAAATAAAAATGCCTTGAGTATCCTAAAAAAAAAAATTAAAATCTAATATTCCATCGCGTTCTTCCCTTGAATTTTATATTTGGGAAAATAAG
>NW_018247779.1:0-753 GCF_001263595.1 Phalaenopsis equestris
TTGACAAAAATTTGAGCTCAAAATTGAGCTTCCACAGTGGGGAGCAGTGAGGGAAAATGGTGGGCTTGAACTGAGGAGGTCTCTGAGAGCAATTCGGCAGAGTTTCCTTAAACAAATTTTAGCTCTCCTCCTCTTTGCCATGGAGGTGAGGTTTAAATAAAATGGCCTAGGGTGGTTGTCATGGCCAATTGAGGGGTACAAAATGATGCTTAGGTGGAGGGTTTTGAAGTGCTAAAATCAATTGGAATTGGCCAGCTCAGATGTGTGTTTTTGGGTTTTAATTTTGGCTTGGGCCTCTCGATTTTGGTGTTTTTCGGCCACTACGCCGACCGATAGGGCCAGGGGAGGAGGCCAGGGGGTCAGGTGAGCCAGTGGGAGGGTTAATTAACCCTCAATGGCAAGTGATGATGGGGAAGATTTTTGGTTAAGGCCCATAAATGGACATAAATCCCTTAATTTAGGGATCCAATGGTCCATAGCTCACCATGGCTGGTCCAAGGGGGTTTAGCCTGGTCAATAGAGTGTACTTAGTGGTTGTAGAGTCATCAATTCAGTGGCTTTGATATGGCTAAGTTAATTTTGGTGCATGGGTTCAATTTGGGTCCAAATGACTAAAAGTGGTGTGTGAGTTAGGCTAGCCATGACTTTAAACCCAATTATTTGATCAACATTGTGTAATGAAGATTTTTGGTGAAGGGTTGAGGTAAGTTTAAGGTCAATTAAAAGCTCAGTTTGAAGGATTTTAGGATTTTG
>NW_018247780.1:0-3136 GCF_001263595.1 Phalaenopsis equestris
ACCAAAAATAGTGCCGACAGTTACGTCCAATTGTCGTGTGGTCACGCCACCCTACTGTTCCAGATGGCGTGGTCACACCAGCCTATTTGATAAGGGGCATTTAATGCGGCTTTGGGGTACTTTTCTTGCTTAATTTTCTCATTCTAACTTGTTTGTATTCAGTTAATGCATGCCAATACCCTAAAACATACCCTATTACTTTCCTTCAAGTAATCACATGGCTCATTTTTAAATTTTTAATTAAATTTGCACTCCTACAGAGTTATACCCTTTCAACATATTTATAGATTCTAAGTAAAAAGTGTTAAATGTCATTCAGATTGGATCATCTTTAATGGCTATTGACTTGACCAATTCTTAATTCCCGTATCTCTTTTCATAAGACAATATCATAGATCCCTTAATTGGTGTCATATAGTACCTCTTTTATGAACCTCAAATATCATGCATATAGTTTCAGTAGATTTTAACCAACTCAAAATCCACTTAATTCTTTCCCTTGAAGATAACTTTACTATAGTTTTAATTAAGGAATCAACGCCCAATTCATCACTTAAGTCTCACTAGCCTCCTTACAACATTTTCTCTTTTCTTGAATTTTTGTTGTGTCAACTTTAAGCTTCTCCTCAGAGACTTTCGACTTGTTTGTTGTTTCTTTTGTTCATTTTATTTTTTTATTCTTTATCATTTTCTCTTGAGAATTACTATATACGGTTGGCAACTTCTTCTTTTCTAACCTTTCTTTTAAAGTGTGAAGAAGGGTTGTGTTTTTCAAGTAATAAAACAGAACAACAATGCAGTAGCTCGTCCAAAGAAATTGGCCATGTGGGGTTAGCAAGGATAACAACACACAAACACATAGTACCGGAAAATCAACAAAGCAAAATTTAATCATGCTACTGCCCGAACCGCCTAAACTCTACTTTGCTAACAAGAAGGGTGCAAGCACTCAATTGCAAGTCAGCCCATCAATGATGTGAGCCATAACATCTTCAGAGCCAAAAAACTATTATCACCCTCTTTCACACCTTCCACCTTCAGAGTGTAAGGGTGGCATGATCAGGAATGTGATAGCAAAAAATGTGACTTCTGCATAATGTAGAGACAATTTGCATATGTCTTAACTCTACTTCACCCTCTCTATAGCAAGAGAAAAAATGGCAACGGGCCAACTTAGTCCCTAGTCGTCCGGTCGTTGGCCATGTACATGATAGATCAGTAGAGAACTCTCTTTAAGACCCAATTTGCATATGTCTTAACTCTACTACACCCTCTCTATAGCAAGAGAAAAAATGGCAAGGGGCCAACTTAGTCCCTAGTCGTCTGGTCGTTGGCCATCTACATGATAGATCAGTAGAGAACTCTCTTTAAGACCAAGGTTGTGCCCATCTGGATGTAGAAGTTTAGAATAGCTTGATTCCTTAGTCACATCAATGAGACTAGAGATAGATTGATAAATAAATGAGAATTAGATCCACATAAATTTTTTATTCATTCAAGCTAGCTCAATTATTTTGCACTTTATGGCTGTCTCTTGAGAATATGAAGTAATATTCACTTCCAAGAAAGAAAAATCTTGGTGTTAATGAGATTCAAGGTACAACTGAGTGATTCATTCCATGGAAGGCAAAAGGATTTCAAATTGGAGAAGATAGGCTCAAAAAAGTTTGAAATTTTTAGCACAGAATAACAAACTGAGGGTGGAAATCATAGTATTACCAAGAAACAACTGTGTAGATAAGGCTCTATGAGAATTTAAGAGAGATTTCAGGAAAATCGATGGGGAAAACTGAGAAAAATGGAGCATATGCAAGATAGTTACCACAACCTATGGCTCCACCCTGATCTGCTCAGTGGTAGTTGGATCTAACAAAATGAGCTTACTTCGTAGAGATTTTGGATCTTATGGAATAGAAGAGACAGTGCTTGATGGAAATAAGGGGGCATAAAATTCTAAAGAAGATGGATTTGATCATGAAAAAACTCTACGACATGATCACGCTAGGTTGTGACGTGGTCATACCGCCCTAAATTTTGACTTACCTGAAACATTTTAGGTGTGGCAAGGTCATGCCAAAAATTGGTCTGATCACACCATTGGTCGATGTGGTCATGCCAAACTATTGTGCAATCACACCAGTCCTAGGTGTGACATAATTTTTTTTTTGCTACTTCCCATCAAATGAGAGAGCCACTCCACGAAGGGATTGATACTTAACAATCAAAAACTAGAAAAAACTCCTAAAAATAATACAAATACAAAATGACATCAATCATATAATAAATAAAGCAAAAAATTACTAAGATAATGCTTGGGTTGCCTCCCAAGATAGCGTTCAGTTTAGCATCATCAACACGACAAAGTCTCGGGCATATCACTATACTAGATCTCCAAGATCAAAATGCCAATTTAATAGTCTCTGGTCACTAGTCGCAAGGTCTGGTCATCCTAAGATTTCCAGTAAGGTCATGTTTTTGGTTTCTTCCCAAAAATTTTGATCTTGTTCTTAAAATTGATGAAGGTTTTTTAGTAACCTCCCACTTTCAACCAGAAAATCATTAGTGATTTAAATTGGTATGCTATGATGGTCTCCTTATAGATATAGGCTTAGTGGTTGAGTTTCTCCTACCAGAAGAATAATATTTTTGTCAGTCAAATTCCTTAGAAATTCATCAATTATTTGTTGCTCATCCAAGTGAACATCCTTAGATTCAGTAGATTGAATTTTTATCACCCAAGCCATAGTTTCAGTTATTTGTATTTGATTATTCATATAGACTTAAAGTAGGTCTGATGATTTCAAGAAATCAAATTTAACTGCTTGATCATTCTCTCTCTAAATACATTTCCCTCCTCAACATGAATAATGGTTCTAACAAATGCTAAGATTGGTCTTTCAAAAATCTGGATGAATATCCTTATCAGCCTTTAAATCCAAAATTATAAAATTAGTTATGAAAGTAAATCTTTCAAAAGTAACAGATAGACTTTCAACTATGCCTAAAGGATGAGTCTTGGATTGATAGCCAATTGAAGTGGCAAATTGGCTAGTTTAATCGCTCCTCTTCCAAGTTGTTTAAAAATGTTTAGTGGCATAAAATTGATAATGGTTCGTAGATCATAAAGTGTTTTCCA
>NW_018247781.1:0-356 GCF_001263595.1 Phalaenopsis equestris
ACTCGGATGAATACAACCGGAGCACAACTCGTCATTGGATGCAGCCCTAGAAGGGAAAACGTAGATGTCGACGACTGTCCTGACAAAAATCTAGCCAAAACTGAATTTCAAACCCTAATACAACAAATATATAGAAAATGATTAAAAACAAATGAAGAATAATATGAAAGAAAGTAATATGAAGGGAAAATGAGATTATTTTGTCGTCTTCCGCGAAATATATTTTTGTGATATTGTAGCAACTACAGTACTGCGTGTTATTTCTTTTTTTGGCGGTAAGCTTAAATCATGTTACAAAAATTCTGACAGCTTATCAACGTTTTCTTTGCAAAGGGATCATTTGCAATAACTTTAGG
>NW_018247782.1:0-809 GCF_001263595.1 Phalaenopsis equestris
TAGCGCAAATTTTATATATAAAAGTGAGTTTTGTGGTGCCTGTGAAAGATTGAAGTTAGAGTAATGTTTAATTATGAATAAAAATTTTCATTTAAGTTAATTAGAGGTCGACGTAGAGCGGTGCGTAGCAAATTTTCACAGAAAAAGAAATCTAGAAAAATTAAGGCATTGGCGCATAATGCACCGGTTTATAGAGAGTTGGCGCATGATGCGCTAAATTCCTGAAAATTCCATATTGCATAAAACACATGAAATCCTACAGTAAAACTTCATTTTTACTGCTTGGGTTGTCTCCTACCTCTAAACTTGACCTAAGGCTTCACATTCGAGGAGATAGAGAAGATTTCGAAAGCTAAAAATTGTAGAATTCATCTTCTCTTGGTAAGAGCTTCACTTTAATTTAGAAATTTTTTATTTTCACCATTGATTTTTCCTACATTATGGAAAATCCAAAATTTGGGATTTTTGATGAAAAAGCTTGAAGAAAACTCATGGTTAAAAGTTTCTTACCAAATAACCTTATTTGGGGAGTTAGATTTTTTATTTTATAATTTATTTGGATTTTCATAGAATTTCAATTGGCTCCCTAAGTGAAGAGAGGAAGGTCGTCCGAGGATTTTTTTCATGAAGCTTTGATAACTTCAAAGCCCAACATAGTTATAACAATCAGATATACACAAGAAAATTGATCCAAGGGTGGGCATTCGCTAACCCGGGTGGCGAGATCAAAAGGTTGATCCATGCCAAAAATTGGGAACGGTTCTGCTACTTCAGTGCAGTAGCAATTGTACCAATGATTTGGGTGTTTT
>NW_018247783.1:0-785 GCF_001263595.1 Phalaenopsis equestris
ATGTAGTCTAGTTGAAGTCCATCTAAAATAATTTCTTGTATGCTTGAACGATTCGATTTCGAGCCGAGTCGAGGTCGAGGTCGGCACCAAATTTGCTCGAAAAAAATTGGATCCAAAATTTTGTCTTGTAGCTCGACTCGTTTATTTCAATCTAATCTCTATCCGAGCGAAAATTCATATCAATTTTTTAGCGATTAATAATCTTCAAGCTGAATTCGCTAAATTTACTGACTCTGGCAACATTACTGATGTCAAAGGCTTGAAGAAAATTTGATCTAAAATTTTAGTACGTATAACTCGACTCATTTTTTTTTATCTGGTCTCAATCCAAGCCGAAATTCAAATCAAATTTCGAGCGCTTAACAATCTGCATTATGGATATGTGAATGAACGGCTGTGATCTAAGTAGGAGCAATGGAAAGTAAAAAATAATTGAATCCCAATGATGCACTTGTAAGAAAATTAGTAATGGATGCTTCTTGTTGAGGGAATAATGGATTGATTGATTCTAAGTGATGAAGCAACCATTTATTGATGCTTATCCTCTACGAGCTTTCCGATGGATACTTCTTGTTTAGGGCATATTTGATTGTTTAGGAGGCTTTTGATATATTTATATTATATTATATGGTGTGATTAGAAAGCATTTATTTCGAAATATAAAATTTATTTTTATGATAAATTTTATATGAATTCAAATTGGAAGGGATATGAAAGGGCGAAACTAGAGGAGCAAATGAGCCGAACACGAGCAAGCCTGAGCTTAGCTTGTATTCAGCTCATTA
>NW_018247784.1:0-2385 GCF_001263595.1 Phalaenopsis equestris
CGAAACTGCTCAATCCTTGTCATGTTGAAGCTCCTCCTAACATTCATCAAAATAGAGCATTGAATGTGCATACAATACTTGTTGAAGCCGAGCATTAGTAATTCCCTCTCTTTCTAATTATAGAATTTTTTAAATTTTATTAAGATAAGTTGGATAAATTCTTTTAAAATATATTATATCTAATTTTAAAAATTAATTTTTATAAGAATGAGATTTTATACTATAAATTTAATTTATAAAGTTAAATTTTATTTTTGCATAATTTGTGTTGTGAAATTTTTTAATAAAGAATAATAGAAAAATATATATATAATAAAACTAATTAATAAAATATAAAAACGTGTTCATGGCATATTGTGTCTTATTTTCTTCAATTATGTCGTGTCCCTGCATCATGTTATATCGTGTCCATGTCCCCGAGTGAAAATCTCAGTTCCATTATCTTAGGTTAACTAGATGGAACCACTTTACTAATGATAGAGGTTGAAAAGGCCAAATCATCCAAGAAGTCCAATTAGCAACCACAGTTGCCGCCTATCAAACATCTAAACTAGATCTCGGAGGTAGACGTTGAAGGGCATAGTCCTTAAAAATGAAACCCAAAGTTTGTCTTGGAAAAATAAATATATAAGGGGATTAGCATGTTTAATCGTGGTTTAGAGGTTCAAGAACATGAACATTTTAAGTGATAGTACAAATGGGCTCGACATATTCATATAGAAGTTAGCTCGAAGATAGCACATTGCTAACTCAGATACGCCAACATAGCTAGTTTGCTTCTTCAAGGAAAGGTCAGAAAAGGTATGCAAATCCCAAAGATGTAGGGGGACACCAAAGGGTATGGCCCAACCCAAGAATGGCAATATATGTTCCCTCTAGATGGAGAATACCTGGGAAGGTAGATTAAAAGATCTCCAATGGCCAAATCAGTTTCAAAAAATAACTGTCTAATAGCATTTCGGTTCAATGAAGGTCGAATGTTGAGTCCCAGAACATCACCTTACGCACAACGCAACGAAATTTTCTCATGTGATGGATTATCTACTATACACTCAATGGAAGTCTAATGCTTACAACTCCATTGGTAAATATGCCTAAGAGTGACACTTAAATAGTTAATGACAATGATTAATCATACAACCCCGCCTTACTGTAAATATCCTCGAATGTCTTATGCAAAAGTAAAGCCCAATATCTTTGCAAATGACATGATATTGGGTCCTAAGGAAAAAAAATCGGGTTTATAACATTGCTAATGTAGAATGCTAATAATTGAGACTTATAACCTTAAGCGCAAGAAAGCCCTTGATATAGGTCTTACTACTATGATATTTCAAAAGCTTATTTATATGACTTATGATTGTGAATAGAGAGATTGACAATGAACCTTACAACCACTACCTATATGTGGGAAACCCAAAGTGAATCACTATAAACAACAATAAAAGTTTAATGCAAATGCAATGCCAAACATCTTGGCAATTATCACATCTTCAAATCATGGAGCACACTATTTAAAATATTTTTCATATACGTTATTGTAGGCATTCGACAACTCTACTAAGGTTATCACAATTAGGTGAGCTCCTATTATTCCATCAAGAAAATAGGCGTGTTTGGTTTATTGCATGTTCATGTTGGTTAGTTGGGATGATTTCAATAGAGATCAACTCATATTTGTTTAATTAATGTTAATATATATTTGAATATGATGCATGTTTAACTTCATGTGCATGTCCATCAAGACTATGCTACATAAGATTTGTTAGAAAATTTGGCAAGACTTCCTCGTCAGCCCTAAAGAGGGGGGAACAATAAAGCATGTTGAACTTTCCCATCACAACCAAAAGGCGTGTTTGATGCAATAAATGAAATATGATGCTCACATTTTTATGTTTACCCACCACGCTATAAAACTTGTATAAATGTGGTGCATAAAACCAACGGGATGCTTGTATTCTCGCCATGCCAATAGCTTAGTCTAGGTCTAAGATAGCTAAACAAAATAAAAGTTTATAAAATTTGGTTACGATAAGATGAAGTACTTGTTAGAGGATACAGAGATGAAGAGTCCGTTAAGGGATACAGAAATGAAGTGTCTGTTATAGGATGCAGAGATGAAGTATTTTTTGGAGGATACAGAGCTGAAGTGCCTATTGAAGGATACAGAGTCTCAGGAGTGAAAGTTGACATTCCAGATTTTGAAGAGAGAATAAATCTAGATGATTTCATAGAGTGGTTGCAGACCTTTGATAATATCTTTGAATACAAGGAGATGTCAGATGATCAAAAAGTGAAACTAACTACTATTAAGCTGAAAAATAGCGTCTCATTGTGATGGAACAACCTGAAGAGAGAGAAATAAAGGAATGAGCATGAATATTA
>NW_018247784.1:4450-7303 GCF_001263595.1 Phalaenopsis equestris
AATGAAAATATGACACTAAATAGGATACAATGGAAGAAAATGATTCATGTAGTCGACCCGACGTAGTAAGAATAAGGCTTTGTTGTTGTTGTTGTTGTTGTTGTTGTTGTTGTTGTTTTGATTAGTTTGGTTTTTCGGATTTTTTATTTCGGCTACAATTAATTTGACTAATTTGAAAATCGATCCATCAAACAAAACCAAATGCTCACCCCTACTTGCCAATAAATAGTGTATCCAATGATTGATAGTATGGGTGTCAAAAATTGACCAAATACACTAACACAACTCGAACTCGACTCGAAAAATTCGGATTAGAGTTGATCCGAATATTTTTTGAGTCGGGTTCGGGATAGAAAATTCAACTCGTTTATTGTTTGGGACGAGTTCGAGTTGAACCTAAAAACCCAAACATGACCCGAATAAGCACAAAAGATCAGGTCAGGTTCGGGTTAGGGGGTCAAGCTAGAGTTCAGATCGGTTTCGGATGTTAGTTTTCAACCCGTTTATTATTCAGGTCAGTTTCGGAATGACTTTATTCAGATCGGGTCATTTTCGAGTCGAACTCAAACCACACTCGCTAACCCAAATTGACACTCATAATTGATAGTACTCACAATAATTAAAATTTTTTAATATAGGTAGAGTATTGTCTCCTTGAACTATTCAACTTTTTACTAAAAAAATAATGTCCCCCTTGAATCAGCATAGCTCTAGTTCCCACATTGGAGGTGTCAAACTCCGTCTCAAAAGCATGATTAAAATTTAAAACTGCTAAGATCAAGACCCAAGTAACATGTATCTTCAAAGTTTCAAAGTTTGTCATGGCGTCATTTGACCAAGTGACCCTATCTAACTAGAGAAGCTCTGTCAAGAGCACTGCTATATAGCTGAAATTCCTAAAAAATCGTTATATTATGAAACTAGCATACCATAGTAAATGACTATGGCTTGGGTCAAGCCATAATAGCCTCAATCTTCATGGAGTTAATATTAACACCAACAGCTGAAATAATATACCTCAGGAAGCACATCTGTAGTGTGAAAAATTAACACTTTTTTGAGTGACTATAAAACTGCTCTGTACAAAAAAATTTAGAAAAATATTGTAAATGCTCCTTTTTTAAACAATTGTACACCAAATGCCATCAAAGTACAAAACCATGAATCTTCTAATGAATGCCCAAAAAATTAGGTTCAACATCTGCATGAAAGTAATTGGTGTTGGATACGCAAAGGGTTGGATTGTCCACTCATATATCCATCTCGTGTCTTCAAATTTATCTTTCACTCATATCTTAGTATTATCTCGATCTAGCAATAAACACTGCACAATTTGAACTTGAAGAAGAAACTAGCTCCATATAATTGATCTAGCAAATTATCCAGCCACGGAATAGAAAAATGATACTTAATGGTTATTTATTCATAACCAATGCACATGCGTTAAGAATCATTTTTTCGGCACAATCAGCGTTGGAACTACATATGGACTAGTATTATTACAAATCAAGCCTCTAATTATCAAATCTATAACTTGCCTTTGCAACTCCTAATATTTGGTTGACTGCATCTGATAAGCATAGCAGTTTGGAAGAAAATACCCTATCTCACTCATATAATTCATCGCATGTCTTGAAAGCTATCTTTCACTCATATATTGGTCTTATCCTAATTTGGTAATAAACGTTGTGCAAATCAAACTTGAAAAAGATATTGGCTCCATATAATTTTATCTAGCAAATCATGCAGCCATGGAATAGCAAATTGATATGTGCACATGCATTAAGAGTTATACTTCTTCGGCACAATCAACATTGGAACTACACATGGACTAATACTCTCACAAATCAAGCCTTTAATTATCAAATCTATAACCTGCTTCTACAACTCCTAATATTCAGTTGGGTGCATCTGATAGGCAGATCATTTTGGAAGAACATAACCTAGAAATGAAATCTATTGCATATTAAATCTCCTTCAATAGTGTTAATCTAATAGGAAAATTGTCAATAAAAATATCCCGAAACTCTTTCAGCCAATGTTGCACCATATCTGCTATGAACTCCTTGAGCTCGCCACAATATAGAATCACCTATGCTAATTCTAATGGAGCTTCTCTCAAGGCCTACAGAAGGTAGCTCACTGCACTAGCCTTTTAGACTTTGCATGAATGTCCATTATCTCGAACTATATCAGAGATAAGAGTGTGATAAGCTTACCATCCTCGGTGAAGCAATAATTGTTCTTGTAGCCGGCATGCGTTTATAAAAGTTTTACTGCAAAAGGCAACCCAACAGAAATACCAAGTATTCGTTGGTATCATATCACATTACACCAAATTCTGGAACGTGTCAACGGTAAAGAGCTCCACTAGGTATCCTATGAACTATTATCTCATTTTCTTTCTTCAACCAAAGCACGGAATATAGTTGGGCATGCTTCTATGTGATAAGACTAAGTTTATCTATTATTTGGATAGATCCACATTCTTACAGCTACATCCATCGATGATAATCTTCACAAATTTCTTTTCATAGTATAATGGGTGTGAAATATGTTGTGGTCAAGCCCCTATTGATCTCATATGGGCTCAATTTAAAGAATTCGTCAAACCACTGACATCACCCACTCGCAATAGGAAACTACTACTCTCTAACATCCTCATTTTCTCATGTCTCCATAGTGTTATTGTTCACTTCTTCCACAGCTCCATGCTCAATGAATCTCCGATTTGGGCATTTAGATGTTATATACCCAAAACCATAACATTTAAGCACTTTTAGCTAAGAAGGACTAAGGGGTGCTAATGGTCCCCATTTTTTTCTCATCCTGGGCTATTTTCTCCTCAAAAAG
>NW_018247785.1:0-1624 GCF_001263595.1 Phalaenopsis equestris
GAAAACAAGTATGTTAGTTTTTCTGCAACACTCTTAAATCTCATTTTGAAACATTGGCACTTTTTTATTTCTGCGAAACAATTACCGACAATGAAGAAATAGTAAAGTTTCTAAAGAAAGTGCCATTTTGAGTTGCTGCATCCAAAGTGGACTGCCGATCGACATTGGATCCATAATTGTGAAGTCAGTTTTGGGCTGGTAGTTCATGGATCAACTTATGGGCTTGGACACCCCTCCATAATTTTCTCATTTTATAGTCAGTTCCAAGTGTCCTACGAAAATTGGGAAAAGGTACTGCTATCTTGGAAGCCCTTGGACCCAACTGAGAGATTCCCAGTTTTTGAAGATGAAAATTACATGGCCATTATAGTAGATCAATCATCTCAAAATTCTCTGTCAGTTCAGCCCTTAATTCCTGATAAGTCTCTGGTGATCCTGCGCCGAATCAAGAGATTGGAAGAGGAGGTGCAAAATGTCATGAATGCGATTAATAATATCTCTGATTTCTTCGATCATGTGGACTGGAGAATGAAAGAACGTTTTGATCATTCTAGACAATTAGAAAATAGCTTAACACGATTGATGAGGAGGATGAAGTTAATAGAAGAGGATTCCACTGAAGAGTTTCAATTCCGACCGTTCTACAACCTCTTTGTTCATATGCAATCAATGGGTGATCTTATAGGAGAATCGATTACCGAGTCTGAATATTAGTAGATTTATATTACTACCTATTTGTCTATCTATGTATTTTGATTTGAACTTTGTATTCGCTTTGTTTTAGAATTATGCTGTTAGATCTCTTTATAGTTGAGACTAAGCATAAGATGTTTTGTTTTCAACATTTTGAGTGTTGTGGATTGGATTGTGACGCTGAATTAATGTATTGAGGTTGAGAAAATACCAGACTTATGTGTGTTATGTAACGTATATTGTACCCCTTGGAATTTATATATAAATGTGATGTTTTGATATTTTGTGTTGTGAAAGTTTATATGTGCTAAGTACATCATTTAGTTATTTAAAATAATGTCTATAATGATTAAACGAGTGTCGTTTAAGCTTGGAATTGATCGAAATCGCAAAAAATCATAATTTGGACAAAATCAATAGATCCCGCCGACGGCGCCCTCGACTCCCCCGACGGTGGATTTTTCTTGAGACTTAGGATTTAATTCCAATAGAGCACGCCGATGGCGGCGAATACCTTGCCGACGGCGAGCTCATGAAAAACACCTTTAACCGTAATTTTAACCAGTCAACCGCCACTATTCATCATCCCCTTCTTCCTAAAAAGGCCCTTTGAACTAGGGCTTGAAAGATCTTGGATTGGGAGGTGATCTCAAGCCTTTTTGATACCGGATTTGATCATCTCTAGGTAAGAGCTTCACTCTAAACTAAAAATATTTGATTTTCATCATGGATTTCTTCCACTTTGGGGAGATCCGAAAAATTTGAGAATGTGAAGAAAATTTGGGAAGAAATTCATGGATCTTAATATTAAACTCTTAGAATTACTATTGGAAGCTATGATTTGCATATTTGAAGTAATTTTTGGAATTTTTCTATAACTTGATTAGATTGAATTAGCTCCACGATAAAAGAGATGGGTTGAGTTCGATGA
>NW_018247786.1:0-249 GCF_001263595.1 Phalaenopsis equestris
TGCAGAAAATCCTCGTCCGCCTTCATCTCAACAAAATCAGAAACAGATTAGCCAGTCCAATCAAAAACCATCTCAAGGAGATCCGTCTTAAAGAAGAAAAGTATTCTTCATAGAAAGACGGCCAATAGTATAAAATTTCAAGAATGAAACTATTTCCAAAATGTTTAAGAGTCTGATAAAAAATCCAGAATTCAAACCTCAAGAACCAAAGAAGCCTGAAGAAGTTAATAAGAAAAATGAGTCAAATTA
>NW_018247786.1:716-1191 GCF_001263595.1 Phalaenopsis equestris
GTAGGATAGGGGCTACCTCTACTAGATATGTTGTCTCGGATTCGGGAGAGAAAATCCTCGAACCCTTGACTTTATATGATTATCTTTTTGTTCCTTCGGGACTCGATGAACATAATGATAATGATGTTGGCTACATTTTTACTGTTTTTGGTGATAACGTAAATAACCAAACTAATATCGATCTCAATCCTCAAAATGATCCTCAAATCATACTTGAGTCTAATACGTTCAATACTAAAGAAGATTTTGACGATACCGCTTACGACAGTATCAAAAGTGAGGAACCAATCCTCGAGTACCATGGCACGCCATTAATAATCAACTTGGAACTTTCTGATAAAGAAGATACATTGGAAAATTTTGCAGCAACATCTCAAAAAGAAATCATAAAAATAAATTTAAGGAGCGGAAAAATGTTACCTCCAAGAATAGCTCCAACGGATAAAGGAAAACAAATTGTAAGTCAAGAGGAATT
>NW_018247786.1:1643-2062 GCF_001263595.1 Phalaenopsis equestris
GGGATTAATAAAAAGGGAGAAAGAGCCCTTAGAACGATCACATTACTTATGAAGGTGGGAGATCTAGCAACAACCGCAAAATTTCATATCATCAATGCCGAGACTTCTTTCAATGCTCTATTGGGTCGACCGTGGATTCATGAGAACAACATGGTTCCGTTGTCTCTACACCAATGTATCAAATATTGCAAAGAAAAATAAAAATATTGCATTAAAGGAGATCTACAGCCATTTTCAGTACATGAGATTGATATTCATGAAGATACTGTTTATTATACACCTCCAAAGAAAACTATCTTCTCCCGAGAAGTTATAACAAATAAAAATTCAGAAAAAGAACAAAAAGGAAATTATTCAACTACCTCCTTACAGCATAATGGTGATGGTTGTTTTAGTTCGCGCACTCGAGATCGAGGCCG
>NW_018247787.1:0-6560 GCF_001263595.1 Phalaenopsis equestris
TGGTTTGGTTGTGGCTTGACCTTTGGTCATTTTCTAGATTCGTTTGCTGGTGATTTTCTTAATTTCACAGGCTTTATACGAAGGATTTTTGCGATGTTTAGCTCAATGGGCTGCGGTTTCCTTGCTAAATCGATTTGATGTTCAAGTTTTAAAAAAGGGTCGGGGGCTTTACTTTATGCTTCTCTGTTAGTTCACCTACTTGAGACATATTCAAGTGGCTTCTACTTGATTTTTGGGCTCTTAGAAATTAGATTTTGATTGCTAGATTTTGATTCTTACCATTGTTAATGGCTCGGTTCAGTTGTAAGCCTTGCACTATTTTGGTTTTGAGCTTTTGATGATGACTCGGTTCAGCTCTAAGCTTTGTAATAGCTCAGTTTTGGCTCTTGATTATGTCTTAGTCTTGTTCTTTAGTTTAATATTCACATAGTTCAATTTTGAGTTTCTATAGGTTTCGGTTCACTCATTAGTGGCTTGGGTTTAGTTTCTTTGTCGGGCTCAAGTTTATTTGATAATGCTATAAATTTTGAATTCCATGTTGAATTGTATTTCATTTAATAATATATTTTTTTTAATTCCATTGTTAGATTTGGTTCCTTTTACTTTTTGAGAAGCAAATAATATGTATATGTTTCTTTCAATTCTTTAGTATAAAAAAAATTCTAAAATTTCATTAGATAAGCATATGAAATATCGAGGTGGCCTATTAGTTCAAGACGAGGGGCAACAGGTACTAAAAACACTCCATTGATCAATTTCTCTTATAGCTGAAAATAAAAAAAAAATCAATATTCAATTAGTGAGATGCCCTTTCACCCCTTGAGTCATTGACAGCTCTAACTATTTTCAAGAGGTTCGAGAATTGGTAGCCACAAAATAACAGATACTACAAACACTCCATAGATACTAGACTTAGGAAAGAATGGATACTACGAGTTTTACACAGATATTACACTTGCACAAGAAATAGATACTACACTCACATACTCACTATACAATTCATACACTACACTACATTCATACACTACACCTCATACACTACACTACGAATATCATAAAGCACCTCAGATATTATACCACGAAAACTACACACTACGCCTTGCACGACATATACTACATTTCACATACAGGTGCACTACACTTTGATGAGTTTAGATACTACATTTCACGTATAGGGGCACCACATTTTGATGTTTTCAGATACTACATTTCACAATAGATGCACTACAATTTGAGGAGTTCAGATACTACTCCGTTCACACATCCTTTAAACAATAGGGTCTAGGGCTGTCTGATTATAGGGGTGATTCGTTGGTTGCCTCTAGTTGATATTGATAGGTTGACTTCGATAGATTGGTTGCCTGGGGAATCGAGATAAAAGAAAAAAAGAGGTCTAGTCTGAGCCTAAACCAAAATTAAAAGCTAATATTCCACTTTAAGGTTTCATATGCTCATCACTTAACCTTTCTTTTATTATTTGAAAATATTTGTCTAATCGATTTTATATTATTCAATTATAATATGTTTTGTAGCATTGCCAGACTTAATCAGGTTCACTTAGTTGTTTCAATTTTGTTCCTCTACTGCGTACCTTTTTTTTATTGCATAGTCTTTCCTTTCTTTATGTTACTTCATTTCCATAATTTTCCTTCAGTCTTTTCTTGTTACAGTACGTCTCTACACAGTTGTTCCTTTCTTGTACTATATTGTACTACAGGCATTCATATACATTCAAACTTTTAAATATAAGTTCTTCTAGTATGTTTATACAATCCCCTAGAATAGGCCTTTCGAGGCATATCTTTCTCTCTTCTTCCTCTCTTCTTCTCGGGACGAGATGATGACATTTTCCATTGTTGATTTATCCCCAGGAAGCGATCGAGACGATAAATCTGGAGCAAATGACCATTCATCTTTGGATGATGACAATTCATCTTCGGATGGCGGTCGAGGTGACAACAAAGAGACAGCAGAAGAAGCTTTGGCTGGATTTTGATAGATTTAAATAACATACCTATAGGACGTCGAGGTAGTTTGTCTTGCACGATGTAGATCCTCACACTATCTTTTAGGACTTTCTATGATTTTATATCGTACGATATAAGTCCTAAACTTTTTAGGCTTCCGAGGACATCATTTGGTATGACATAAATCCTCACATTTCCTTGGGCTATTTGCATATGACATGCAAGACACAAGTCCCAAATATCTAAATAATTTACAGGACTGAAATATCACATAATTTTCCTTTCAAAGATGTAAAGCCAAATCATAGGATAGTTTGAGATGTCACTGAATATTCTTCAGTATCTTCGACATCCCTTACTTTTCGTTCCTTTGCATTCCAAGAATAATTATTCCTAATTGAACCTATCCCGTTTGACTTTTCCTATGAACAATCATGGAAACTTGAACGTTGAAATCCTGAAGACGAAACCTCTGATCATTATCGAGTGTTTTCTAAGGTGACTTCGGTTGTCTAAAATGTAATTAACTATAGGGACTTGCTCCTATAGGGAATCTAAGCACCCAGATTAATCTAAACCCTATCTAATCTGTGTATTAAATAGAGGAATTTGTCGGCTATAAATTTCACAGACCAAAATAGAGTCATAAACTTTTAAGTTTAGATATTTAAGTCTACTAATAAGTGATATGTTCATCCTTCGAGATGATATATCATTTATGGTATTGTGCTCAGTTATTTTAACTATTTGATATATGAGGTCTACTCGGTCTCATCTTTTTTAAAAAATAAAGGATACCATTTTCACAAAATTAGAAAAATAACCAAAAATATCTGGCAAATCTGCTAGGGAACGATTCCTCTCTCCATTTTGATTATGAAGTTTAGTCTTCATACATCAATAGTGTATCCATATCCCTAATGGGTCAGACTATCATTCTTCTGTTGATGTACTTCACTCATTTCTTCCTTGAGTAAGTTTTGTCAACTCTCTTGATTATGGAGCCACTATTTAATCATCCATAAAAAGAAAGGTTTTGGAATCTTTAAATTTTAAATTGAATGGACTCCCAATAGGTGTGAGATGTTACGAGACGATTCGTAGGAATGAATTTGATACGAGAAGCTTTCACTTTAAATCACCAACACGTCCTACGCATCCTACTCTTTCCTTTATTTTTAAATTGACTATTTAAAACCTATAAATAAAGTTTAAGATGCATATAATATATAAATAGACTTGTTTGGATAAGTCTCTAAAGAGACACCCAGTTAAATGATTTGGTTTGATTCAAGATAGTCATCCTAAATTGTTGAAACCATGGCTGCGAACATTGTGAGTCTAATTTCTGGAAAGTTTTAAATTACACAAAATGACCACACCAAAGTTGATCTTCTCCTTTGACACTAGAATGGACTTGGCCGTAAATAAGAACAAGCTATCTGATAGAGTCGTCATTCGCTTCGGGCAAGGGTTTGACAATACTGACATTAAGTTTGGAGAAATTACCATCGCTATATTAAGAAACAAAACTCCTGAAATGGTAGAACCCATAATGGAATTCAACCTGAACTCGACATATGAGTTCCCACCTTTGAAAAGGGTAGCAACTGAGAAAAACATTGCTACTATTGCAAAGATCGCTAAAATTTTGAAGGACACCTTGGAAACAACTGTTGCTACTATTGCTCTAGTCACTACACCTGTCACCTTCCCCGGTCAACTTAAACGGAAGGAGATTCAGGTAGATAATGTGTCTGTCGCTGTGGAGTGTTCGAAGTTCTTGACAGCGCCTTCTGTGTTTGAAATAGGGTCCAATTCGAGGTCTGTACCTCTGACCAGGACTTAGAGAAGGAACAAGAACCGGAGAATAGCTAAGATTAAGAAAGTGAAAGCTGCCAAGGTTGTTGCCTCGATTTCTTTGGATGAAGATGAAGAAATTGGATTACTTGAGACCTCCCCTCTCTTAAGAGAGAGCAGGTTTCATCCACTATCTACTGCTCTTGATGAAGAGGATGTCCAAAAGATCGTTGCTAGACCGTATCAATTCTATCATTGCAATAACCAAGTAAAGGCTAAAGGATTTGTACCATTAATGGGAGTTAGTATGGTCTTTTAGAAGCTGACAAAGAAAGAAAGATGTTCCGTTGATGAAATCCTCATTAGGATGGGATGTGTTGTGTCACCTCAGATGAAGATATTGATACTGAAGAATGATAAGTTTATTTTGCACGTACAAAAAAAATGAGAGAAGAGGAGAAGGTTTGCTTCTGCAAACTTCTCGGAGGGTCCGTTCAGATGATTGTTGTTTAAGTTTTATCTCTGCCACTCAACTACTGACCAGAATTCCCCGTCATACAGTGTTTGGGAGCCCGTGTTTCTCCCATTCTTTTCATTGTCACTCCTACCATCGTTCTTTCCCTGAATTACAGGGGATGAAAACTCATTAAATATCATCTTGGGTCAAGAATAAGTATACCCAGAATACAGGATAAGCCCTTACCACAGTCAGAAAGATCATGGAATAGTAAAAGATTACCTGTTGAGGTGTCTGGTTCAGGCACTAGCACTAGGGGGCTCCACTAGGGGGCTCACCGGTTCTCAGCATATTGATATCACCAATAAGTCACTCGATCCTAAGATATTTATATATGAGAAGATGGTGTGGCGACCTAAGGTCCTTGAACCAACACATATGGAAGAGCCCACGATGGAGAATTTTGAGGAAAATTCCCCATGTGATGTGTTGTCCACTGCGATCGCTGTTGAAAATGTTGTTTGTCAGTTGTCACAGACTTATCCTAAGGTGTTTAAAAAAGACCCAATTGAAATAAAGCTTGAAAGGCTCAAGAAGGATATTAAATAGTTTTTTAAAGAAAGGGAAGATGAATTGGATAATGAAGAGAATTTGACTGATTATATGGATGAGGATTTCACCGAGATAAATGTGGTGGAAACCCGAGCATCTTCATCTTTACAAAAGGCACCAGGAGAGCAGAGTGTCGTGGAAATATTGCAAAAAATTGTTTAGCAAAAAGATGAGCAAATGGAGTACATGAAAGCACAAATGAAAGGAATGATGGCTGTTATTATGACTTTACAAAGCCAGCCACAGCCTCTAATAATAATACCTGTTGAACCTGTTGAGATAAACCAACCGGATGTTGTACAAATTGATGATAATAAAAAGGAATCCACTTTTATTAATAAAGAAGAACAATGTAAGAAAGATCATGTCCAGAATTCAATACCAGAGGACATTAAAAGTATGATAGAACAATAGGTGAAAGAAACCTTGATACAGTCTAAAGGCGGTGCATCAATTCTGAGGGGTAGACCATAACCTAAAGAATTTGATGCCGTGCAATATCCCAAGGGTTTTATACCATCTCTATTTAAAACTTTTGATGGAATAGGAAACCCTCGACATCATGTGGCACATTTATGCACCAGTTGTTGCAACGTAGGGTGGATTGATGCTCTACTTTTCCGATAGTTTGTCAATAGCTTGTCAAGAGTAGTATTCGATTGGTATGTAGAATTGCCAAATGGTTCTATCAAAACATTCGCGAAATTAGAAGATCTCTTCATTAAACAATTTACTGGGGCATGACACCATATCACTGTCGATGATTTAGTGATCGAGAAACAAAGAACAGATGAAACTCTATTGGATTACTGACAGTGACTTAAAAATACAAGAATTTAATATTGTTGCTAGAAGATTTAATTCCTCAGCAACGGCACCAAAAACTTGATAATGGTTATAGATTCGATAAAGATGTATATATAAAATATTCAATAATGGTAAAGTCACACTTATCAACGCAAGTATATCTAATGAAGTCCTAAGCATCGATCCCACAGGGAGGTGGTAATTCTTATAAAGATAACGCAAAGACACAATATTCAAACCGTAAAAACTCAAGTAACAAAAACAAATAAAAATTGATTTAATGCTGCAAATGGAACTAAGTTTACTAAACTAATCTCTAAACTTCAAAGTTTAATTTACTAAGAATAAATTATGTTTTGTGATGAAGAGTTAAATTTTAAGAAAGTATCAATCCCCTTTACAATAAGTTTATGGTGAGTGAAGCAATCAAAATTATTTAAAATTATATAAAATTGTATTTTGTCAAATAAGAGCATTCATATTCTTTCTCTTCTTTACTAGTGAAAAAGACCATCGTCTAATCCAGAGTTTTATCTCTAAATCCACATTTAGACTGGAAAGTTACTGGCTCTCACTTCAGAGCTCCCATGTTCCCCTCGCCTGAGGACTAACATCTCGCTTAAACACCCGAACGATAGGAGTGAATTGAGTATTTTAGTCTATCACTCTAAAATCTCCAATTCTACGCCCGATAATTTTATTTCCCTATTTATTTGCACCCAACTTCCAAAGGCTTTGACCTCCCTGAATTTTGAATGCAATCTTCACTTTAGTTGTAAAACTCAACATATTTTAACAAATTAATTGGCCAGATTGAAAGTAAATTAAGATCGAAGTGAAAAGATCATCACAACTTCTTTAACGTTTTCATGGCTCAACCAATTCAAATCACCATTTCACAAATCTTAAGATAAGGA
>NW_018247787.1:6709-9462 GCF_001263595.1 Phalaenopsis equestris
TCCTCGAAGTTCCTCTGAATCTCTTCCTTTCTTTACAGCACACAAAATTCTTCTTTGAAGCGGCAAGGAGGAGAAATCTCTCACTTTCCATCCACTTTTACAATCTCTCAAGGAATTCCTCACACTCTAACCCTAAATTAAATTCTCTACACACTACTGGAAGCTCTCAAATCTCTAGAGCCTCCATAAGAGTCTTCATTTTCGGCTAAAATCTTCTTTTAAAGTTGTAGAAGAGTTTTCCCAAGAGTGTCTTAAGCTTTCTTAAGCATCCGTCCAAAAGTTGTCCAACTCAATGCACCTGTTGAAATAACTGCCGATCTCTCCAGCGACGGCCTCGAGGGCGCCGTTGGTGGGCCTTCTAAATTATTTAATCTGGAGTCTCGGGATATTTTCTTGTCGTCGGGGCCCTAGTTCAAATCTTTCTATTTTGGTCCTTTTCACTTCAAATTCGCTCCTTTTTGCATCTTTTTGCTCCAATGACCACAATTCATCATACCTGCAATAAAACATCAAAAATACCTTTCTTTACAGTGCAAAATCATCAAAATTAATATAAAATAGGTATGAAAATCTCAACATATTTTTCTTTGGTCAAAATCCCCCAAACTTAACTATTACTTGTCCTCAAGTAATTTTAGTACTATATAAAAGTTATGATCTATTGTAGTAAATTTTTAATTCAGAAATACTATAAGTTTCATTTAATTAAATACCATAGGGAGATTTTCCGAAAAAATTCAAGTAATTAAATTAACTCTGTAGGTACAAGATTATCTAGTCATCAAGTTTAAGAGTTCTAGTTTTCTATTCATTTCAAGAATGACTATACATTGTAATATCAAGTCAGTTAGAATATTTAAATGATAGGAACTTCATGAGAACACTACTAGTAAAGATGTTAATCCATAAATATAAGTTCATGAATGTATTTAGATTTTCCCTTTAGGTACGTCTGGTGAAGCCAATTTTTGATTAGGCATCTCCTCAAGCTTCTCCTCACTTTTATAATTTAGTCTTTCTTTTCTTTTCCCATTTTCATTTGGTTTGCTTTCAATCCTATATATTTTTCTTTTCTTTTCAGGGATTGTTGTCAATCCTTTCTTTTTCCTTTTTCAAGTGAGGATTACTATATCTGGATAGCATTTAATGATCACATTTCTTTCCTTAAATTTGAAACTCAAAGCATTCCTTTACCTTATAAATATTTCATAGTTTTTACATCATTGAGCCCCAATCTTTTCTTCTTAAATTAATTTCCAGTTTCTTAACACTTAAAAATATAGTTTTCTTTACTTTAAATAATTAATTATATTTTTGTTCTCTTATACTAAATATTTTAATCTGCAAAATTAATTTTCATTACAAAAATGTTCCTTTAAATCTACCGTAATATTTAAATATCTACAAAATATAGTTATCTGAATTAAATTCACTACATAAAATTATATTAATAATTTTTGAAAATATTTAAATTGAGAACATCTAATAGTTAATCTTATTCTTCCCTCTCCCAAACTTAAATTTATCAATATGAAATGATATAGGTGGAAAGAAAAATTCTAAATATAAATCATACATCAGTATTTTAGGCATTTTCATCATTCTGAATTTTTTTTAGTTCTTCTCAAAATTTTACTTCACCTGATCTGTAACATTAGGAGCTTTCTATACATATAAATCATTAAGGAATTTGCTAGGTAATGAAATTTTGAAATAAGTACAAAACTAAACATTATACAAACACAATATTTTACTAACACATCCACAATACTAAACAAAAAACAATTACAATTAAAATGTAAAATGAAAATCACATCACATTACCATTTAACAAATTTCAACTACCACACCAAACAATTATAACAATAATTAAGGATTATCCATTTGCAACATAAAAATAAAAATGAAAGTACAAACACACAAACATCTATCTCTATTACAAAAATTACAAAAATAAAAATAGAAGTACATCAACTACTATCATATATCAAAATCCCAAACTATATCTTTGTCTCCTTGGTCAGCAGGTGGATTGGGCTGATACTGAGTATATCGGGGGCATTCAGGAAAAGTAACATCAGGCTCACCTCTATAGTGTCAGGCCTGAGCTTCATAATAAGCTATCTTAAAGTCTGAATGCCTCTGTATGTACTCACTAACATAATCATATCTACATTCTAAACCCCCAATTATTTCATTTATTAGCTTTATACTCTTTCGCTGCAAGGTTAACTCATTCATTAAATCATTTAGGGTAGGAGAACTAGAAGAAGGAAAGTCATAACTAGTAGAGGGGATATCTCTACTAGTAGAAGGTTCTTGACTCCTACTCCTAGTTCTCCATTTTTCATGAGATTCATATGTCTTTAAATTAGCTTTACTAATGGGTTTCATAGGTTAAACCAATTCTTCATCTCCAGCTTCCACTCCAGAAAGTTGGCAAAGTGCATAAATAAGGCCAGGTTGTCCTAGTCCTCCACTTGTCACGCTCCTTGCCGTAGTTAATATATTCTTAAACATAATTCTCCCCATATTTATAGTTCTATTATTCTAAATATAGAAATTCAAAATTGCTCTATGTCTAGTTACCTCACTATGGTGATAAGTCGGTAATAAAGTAGAGGAAATAAAATAGCGCCACGCATTAGAGGTGGCATTCAGTATGGAAGCAGAAAAATTTACTCGTTCGCGTTCTTTAATCTTCCACGTTCCTTTCCCATCAGTGAGAAAGTTGATAACATCATTCAGGGGGC
>NW_018247787.1:9550-12836 GCF_001263595.1 Phalaenopsis equestris
CAGCAGCCTTATTGATGGTATAACAAAAGTTTTCCTACCTCCGTTCGACAATAACTCGTTCAACTTCTCTTCCTGAACTCTCAAAAACTCGATCTTGTATACATTTCTTCTCTTCAAATACTGGAGTAAATCTCAATTGAGCCTTCGCATTGACGAAGTGAGACTCGTCAAACTCATATTGCTTCTTTTGTTGTGGAGCTATTTCAATCTAATCAAAATTATAGAAAAATTCCAAAATATACTTCAAATATGCAAATAATGGCTTCTAAGAGTGACTCTAAGAGTACAAAACTAAATTTGATGAATTTCATCCCAATATTTTCTTCACGTTCTCAAATTTTTTGGATCTTCTCAATGTAGAAGAAATTCATGGTGAAAATCAAGTATTTTTAGTTGGAGTGAAGCTCTTATCGAGAGATTATCAAATCTGGTGTCTAAATGCTTTGAAATCACCCCCAAATCCAAGATCTTCAAGCTCTAGATCAAAAGTTTCATTTTTAAGAGGAAGGGGATGATGAATAGTGGCGGTTGACTGGTCAAAATTACGATTAAAGGTGTTTTCTCAGGATCTCGCCGTCAGCGGTGTCTTCAGCGCCGTCAGCGAGCTCTATTGAATTAATATGCTAAGTCTCGGGAAAAGTCCTCGTCAGCGGCGTCGAGGGCACCTTCAGCGAGCTCTATTGAATTGGTTCAATTTCCAGATTTTTGCAATTTTGATCAATTTCAAGCCTCACAATTTCAAGCCTCAACGACATCCGTTCAATCATTATAGACATACTTTTTAAGTTATTAAATGATGTACTAACATAAATAAACATTCACAACAAAAAAATCACAATTATATAAAAATTCCAAGGGTTACAATACACGACACACCTATGTTTGGTATTTTCTCAACCTTAATACATCAATTAAGCGTCGCGATCCAAGCCACAACACTGACAATGCTGAAAACAAACATCCTATGCTCAATCTCAACTATACAAAGGTCTAAAAGCAAAATTTTAGTCTAAAAGAAAAATTTTAAAGCAAAGCGAACACAAAGTTTAAATTAAATTAGACACATAGACATACAGGTAGCAAGGTAAAACTACTACTCTTCAGATTTAGTGCGTGATTCTCCTCTGAGATCACCCATTGATTGAACATGAATGAAGAGGTTATAGAAGGTTCAGTATGGAAATTCTTCACTAGAGTCCTCTTCTATCAATTTCATCTTTCTCATCAATTGTATCAAACTTCCTTCGATATGTCCAGAGTGATCAAAATGTTCTTTCATCCTCCAGTCTAGATGATCGAAAAAATTAGAGACATTGTTAATTGTATTCATAACATTTTGTACCTCTTTCTCCAATTTCTTGACTCTGCATAGGATCACTAGTGTCTTGTCCAGAACTAAAAGTTGAATAGGCAGTAGATTCTGAGATGATTGATCCACAATAATAGTCATATCATTTTCATCTTCATTGGCTGGGAATCTCTCAGTTGGGTTCAAAGGCTTCCAAGGTAGAAGTACGTTTTCCCAATTCTCATAAGATACTAGATACTTGCTGCAAAGTAAGAAAATTTTTGAAGGATGTCCAGGCCCATAAGTTGATCCATGAACGATCAGAAATAACTCCTAAGAGGTGAATAGACTTCACAATTATTGATCTAATATCGATCGGTAGTCCCATTTGGATGCAGTATATCAAAATAGCACTTTCCTTAGTAACTTCCCCGATCTTCATCGTCAGTAATAGTTTTGCAGAAATGAAGAAGTGTCAGTGTTTTGAAACGGGGTTTAGAAGTGTTGTAGAAAAACTAACATACATGTTTTCTCTCATTTCCCAGTCTTCAGTTTCGTCCGTTAAATATTGGTAGATCTCATTCAATGGGTTTCTTATCGGGATGAAGTTGGAATAATGGCAGACAGGAACATTCTCGATCATGTATAACTCATTAATCCGTGTAGGAGTAGTGTAGGAGTAAAAGTTATCCTCACACATAGACAACTCCTTGGTTGATTCCATTCAAATTAGCGTAAAATTCCTTCACCACAGGAACAACTACGACGGATGTAGTGTAGCACAACACTTCCCATCTTTGTCGCACAATCATCTCTTCAATTTTCTTCAAAGTATTATTCAATCCTCGATTCACGAATCCGCTTTCCTTGATTAATCTCTTCTTTGCTAGCACTTTGTTGAAGATTCGCTGCTACTCAGAACTAATGAACTTTCTCCGGTTGAACACTCACAATCTATGGTTTTCAAGGGAAACTTTCTCTGGTTGAAAATTCCAAATCTTGCAGAATTCTTAGAGTGGGAAGCCATAGGAATTGAAAACTAGTGACTCTTCCCTTGTTTTCCCCTTTTAAAAATGCTTTGGAGTCAGTTTTTGGGAGTTATATGGAGAAGAACCCTCAAAAAACTGCCAAAAAAACTTCCTTTTAAAATGTTTTAAGTCATTTTATCACCGCGATGCCTCAGGTGCTTCAGGCGCCAACTCTTTGAAATATGGTGCTTCAGGCACCAGTTCCAAAAAGTTTTTCATTTCGATTTCAATCCAATAAATTCTCAAATATTACATAAAATTAGGTAAATAAAGATGTTTTTAAATATTTTCTCAATTTTAAGTTTATGAAATACACGGAATCTATAAAAGTATGAACATAAATATAAATATAGTATTCCGAACAAAAAACATAAAAGTAAAATAAACAATGATAAATATGGGTTACCTCCCATAAAGCACTTGGTTTAATATCGTCAGCCTGACATTCACAGTCTTTATACTGGGTGACCCAACATTACAGTCTCTTTAGAATTTGGTCTTTTACCCTCAAAATATGATTTCAGTCTGTGTCCATTTACTTTAAATCAATTCCCAATATTTTGATCTTCAATTGCAACAGCCCATAAGTATAAACTTGAGTCACAGTAAAGGGTCCTAACCAACAAGACTTCAATTTCCCAGGGAATAACTTCAGCCTTGTGTTGTAAATCAAAACTTCTTGTCCTGGTTCAAAGTTCTTCTTGTTAATCTTTCGATCATGCCATAACTTTAGTTTCTGCTTATAAATTTTGTCGTTATCATAAAATTCATTTCTTAATTCTTCCAATTCATTCAATTGTAATAATCTCTTTTCACCAGCATCTTTCAAATTATACTTGAATTCTTTAATCACCCAATATGTTTTATGCTCTAATTCTACTAGTAAGTGACAAGTTTTTACAAAAATCATCCTGTAAGGAGTCATTCCAATAGGAGTTTTATAAGCAGTCTTGTAAGCCCATAATACGGT
>NW_018247787.1:14772-15213 GCF_001263595.1 Phalaenopsis equestris
TGTGCATACAGATCGAAGGACTGATTCCCTTAATATCAGCTAAGGTCCAACCAAAAGCTTTCTTATATCTTTTTAATGTATCCAAAAGTCTTTGCCCTTGCAAATCATTTAATTCTGAAGATATAATAACAGGTAGTGTAGATGAGTCTCCCAGAAACATATACTTTAACTGGTTAGGCAATATTTTCAACTCAAGTTCAGGTGATTTTATAAATGATGGAACTAGATCCTTATCAGCATTTTCTGTAATATCCAGCATCTTAAATCTTCTCTGAACATAATCTAATTCTTCATTTTCTATTTTGTCCAAAATAACTTCATCTTTGTCTTCAAAATCTTTTTTTTCTTTGAAATATTCTTTAAAATGCTAGTTCAATAGATGTTCACTAATTTCCATGCGAAAACATTCATTGTCTCTTTCAACAGTAGGGTATTTCATAG
>NW_018247787.1:15327-18944 GCF_001263595.1 Phalaenopsis equestris
GAAAGATAAATTTATCGACTTTTACTAACACATCTTCTATAACTCTCTTAGGATAAGTAACTGAACGATTCCCTAACTGAAGAGTTACAGAAGTAGGTGAAACTTCTCCAAATCCTAATCTTTTGAAGATTTATAGAGCCATAAGATTAATGTTAGCTCCCAAATCACATAAAGCTCATCCATAGAATTTTCCACCGATAGCACATGGTATAGTGAAACAACCTGGGTCTTTTAATTTTTCAGGAAGCTTTTTTCTGAATAATTGCACTACACTCTTCGCTAAGTGCAGCAGTCTCATTATCGGTGAACTTCCTTTTCTTGTTCAAAATATCCTTCATAAACTTCACATAAATGGGCATTTTCTCTAATGCTTCTACGAAGGGAATATTTACCGTTAATTTCTTAATAATTTCTAATAACTTGGAAAATTTTTTATTCTATTTGTGTTGCTTCAATCTTTGAGGAAACGGTGGTGGAGGTTTCTCCACAGTAAATTTCATTGGTGTAAGTAAATATTCTAAATCTGGCTATTCATGATCCTTTTCTTTTTATGTATCCACTTTCTCTTTTTCAGTTTTAGTTTCTTTCTGCACTCTTGTTTCCAATTCTTTTCCACTTCGTAATTGTATTGCTTTTATTTCTTCTTTTCCTTAATCTTTAGGATTTGGTTCCACAGTACTAGAAAAAGTTTCCAATGTTCGGTTACTAAGTGCAGTAGCGATATGCCCGATTTTCAATATTCTTAATAGCAGTTCCTTGATTTTGTAACTGATTTCCTTGACTTTGTAATTGATTTCCTTGATTCTTCAATTATTGACCCATGTTTAATATCATCTCTTCCATAGACAACTTATTTTCCTTAAATTGAGTGTTACTTTTAAATCCTGGAGGATAAGAAGGTCTATAATTAACATTTCCTTGGTTGGATGAATTTCCTAATGGATTCACTAGGTTGTTCGCCCATTGTTGATTTGTAGTAGAATTGTTATTCCAATTAAAATTAGGATGATTCTTCCAACCTAGGTTGTAATAGTTCGAATAAGGGTTGTTGGGTCTATTATTAATAGAATTTAAAGTCTCATACGAAGGTTGAACATTCACAATTTGCCCAGATGAATTCTCTTCCATCATAGTAGGTGTTGGAGAATAATTCATTCCATAATGATCTAATTTCTTTAATATTACAGCAATCTAAGAAGCTAGCATAGATATTGCATCAGAATCGTGGACACTAGCTACTCTTTTAGGAATACCCTTTCAGACATCCATTGAAAATTGTTGGTAGTCATCTCTTTTATTAACGAATAAGCTTCATCAAAAGGTTTTGACATTAAAGAACCACCAGCCGCAACATCTATAATCGATCTAAGTGATCCCACTAATCCATTATAAAAAGTTTTAATTATCAACCAATCTGGTAATGAATGATGAGGGCACTTTCTAAGAAGATCTTTAAATCTCTCCCAAGCTTCATATATTGACTCTCCACCAATCTGACAGAACGATGTTATATAATTTCTAAGTTTAACAGTCTTAGATGGAGGGAAATATTTGGATAGAAATTTCTGTGAAAGTTCTCCCCAAATTCTAATAGATCCAAGTGCTAATGAATTTAACCACATCTTAGCCTTATCCATAAGTGAAAAAGGAAAAACTCTAAGTTTAACAACATTGTTTGAAACTCTGTCATATTTAAAGGTAGCAAAAAATTCTAAAAAACTAGCGAGGTGTAAATTAGGATCTTCATTTGATGTACCTCTGAATTGATTATTTTGTACCATTTGGATAATAACATGTTTAAGCTCAAATGAATTAGCAACAACATTAGGATTTTGGATAGATAAGTGAATTTCATCAGCTGTAGAATTTGCATAATCTCATAGGGGTCTAGGTTGGTGTTTATTTTCTATTCCTTGATTGTTTACGTTATTTTCCATTGTGTCAGGATTTCTAGGTTATCTTCTAAGTCATCTATTTCTTCTAACAGTGCATTCTAATTCTGAATTGTAGGATATAAGAGTTTCAGGTCCAAATTATTCAGGTCCAAATTTACGCATACAATTGTCCAAATCTAATTTCAGGTACTATAAGATTTTCAGGTCCAATTGTCAGTTTCCAATCAAATTCCAGTAAAAATTTTCTAATATTTCTAATTTCTCCATTATTCTAATTATGATTCTTGTTTTCTCCCCAGCAACAGGGCCAAAAAATTAATAGCAACTTTATATATGCTTAAAAATACAAGAATTTAATACTGTTGCTAGAAGATTAATTCCTCGGTAACGACACCAAAAACTTGATAACAGTTATAGATTCGATAAAAATGTATATATAATAATTCAATAATTGTAAAGTCACACTTATCAACGCAAGTATACGTATCACTCAAGTAATACAGGGCTCTAATGGAGTCCTAGATATCAATCCCACAGGGAGTAATATTAGAGGCTACAAACTAAGATTTTAGAAAATCAATACTTAATCACAACAACATAGTTAAAATTGCTTATATGTCACTGATAGGCAATTAAAATAAATATGTAATTTTAATAACCATTAAATAACTAATTCTACTAATAAAGTTTCTATTGTGAAATTCAATATATAAGAAAGCATCCTTCTCCTTGTCAAGAAATTAAAATGAATGGATAAAGTGAATCAGTTCAAATTGGATTGTGCCAAGCCTAACTTGGTCTTTTGCCCCTAGGCACCTCCAAATTACCTAACTGCCCTTGAGACCCAAATTTGGCCAAAATTCTCTGAATACATCAAAATACCTAAATTGATCAAAACTCATTCCAAACACTTTGAATACATCAAAATTTGCCAAAACTGACAAAAATGGCCAAATTACCAAAATGCCCCTCCATGACTTAAAAATCTAAAAATTCCAAAAATTCCAAAAAATTCTTAATAAATCCCAATAAATCCGAAATATTCCCTCCACTTTTACAATCTTTAAAGGAATTCCTCACACTCTAACCCTAAATTAAATTCTCTACACACTATTGGAACCTCTCTAACCTCCAGAGCCTCCGAGCCTCCAAAAGACTCTTCATTTTTGGCCAAAATCTTCTTTTAAAGTTGTAGAAGAGTTTTCCAAGGAGTTGTACATGCATCCCTCCAAAAATCGTCCACATTAAATGCATGTGTTGAAATAACCGCCGATCTTGCCGTCAGTGGCCTCGAGGGCACCGTTGACGGGCCTTCTAAATTATTTGATCTGGTGTCTTGGGAAATTCTTGTTGTCGGCGCCGTTGGGCTCGTCGTCGGTGCCCAAGCTCAAAACTTTGTATTTTTTTCCTTTTCGCTCCAAATTCACTCTTTCTTGCATCTTTTTGCTCCAATGACCATAATTCATCATACCTGCAACAAAACATTAAAAAAACCATTCTTTAAAGTGCAATATCATCCAAATAAGTATAAAATACGTATGAAAATCTCAACATATTTTCCTTTGGTCAATTACATTCTGCGCTGGAGGAATTTAAGCATGAAATGCGAACCACAACTTCAAGAACAACATGCGATTGAAATCCTGTTCAAAATATTCACGGATCAATTACTTTCCTCCTCATGGGGTTTTGTTGACCTCACTTTTGATTGAGGTCTAGAAA
>NW_018247788.1:0-353 GCF_001263595.1 Phalaenopsis equestris
AGTTTAATGATGTGCTCTGGATACGGTGCAACGATGCACCCTAAATGTAGTAAAATGACATACCCCCAATACGGGATAATGAATAACGTTGATCGAAGATCTGACGATAACTCATTTCATCAACTATTTACAATCATTGTATTTAGAATACGACGACTTTCTATGGACCCTTGTAGTTCTCTTCTTACACCATATGTCGACAAATAATGTCTCTATTGCAACCACCTACCGATACAACAAATACAACACGAACTACTACCCTGGTGGCAAATTAATGCTATTGTAGCTCTATATTATGAGCTATGTGATCAACTATGGCCTATGTGGCTCACTACTCATGCAACGTCAAACTA
>NW_018247789.1:0-5368 GCF_001263595.1 Phalaenopsis equestris
AAAATTGCTAAAGTTGTTATTGCACAGCCCCTTAGTCTACCTTCCAAAAAAAAGAGTTAAATCTCAGGAACAAGCTCTGGCTAAACAGGATGGAAGTCTCTCAAGATGGAAGAAATATTACATGTGTTGCAAGTATGTGCACGGGACCGACCGATCTATATGTGCCTAAAAAAAAATTTAATACACATGTTTTTACTCGCATCTAAGGGCCCGTTTGGGGCAGCCTAATCGTTTGGTTTGCACATTTTTAAAAATGTTGTCTGACACGTTTGATTTTTTTACACTAAATGCAGGCCCGCGGGCTGTGTTTTAGGATAAGTTGTTTATCCTGATACGCACAAGCAGTCTCAAATAGACCTTAAATCGTCCTAGCAAACAATTGCTTTGCGCTTGATATTTTGTGAGGATTATCTTACAAATAAGCAGCGTAACAGCCAAGTGAATGTGTTTTGGAAGATTTGAAAATATGCGAAATAAATGCTAGTTGTGTCATTTGTCCTAATACATATTTAGAATTATAAAGTATTACTGCACCTCAGATCATCTAAATAATCACATAAATAAATGCATGATAACATAAAATTTTCTAAATTTGAAAGTTTAATTAAAAATCTACCATTATTAAAAAAGAAAGGAATATTCATTGCATATGCCATTAAAGTTTACTGGCATTTACATGCATGTTACCCAATTCATATGTATTTACATATTTATTTCTTGAACTGAGTATTTTATATTTAAACAATTCAAATCCTACCTAAAATTTGCATGGTTGATATGTAAATAAATAGGAAATAAGTGATATATATATATATGAATTTCTTGATTGAAAGTCGTGCTTGACCTCAGTCAAAGCCATGTTTGGAAAACCGGACCGAACAGATTGGTTCAGCCGGTTCAATCATGAACCCACTGGTGGTTCGGTTCTGACGGGAATGAAAATTGGCTGAAAACCGCACCGAACAGGTCGGTTCAACCGGTTCAATCATGAACCCGCTGGTGGTTCGTTTCTGACGGGATTGAAAATTGGCTCCGCATCGAACTAGAAAGAACTGACTGGAGCCGACAGTCAAGCAGGTGAACCGGTACCTTTTAAAGTGTAATTTTTTTCGTCTTACACCATATTTTTATTGAAAATTATAAATAATGATTTGAATTTTTTCATATCATGAAGAATGCGTCTTGCTGTAGCTATTCCTAGTTTTATTGTTTTCGTTACCTTTCGTAAAATATACATGAGTATTAGTTTACTAACTTTTGATTTTTATGATTTTATTGACATCTCATACTGTATTTCATCTAAACTTTATACCCATTTAAATTGTATTTAATATATCTATTTTTTAATTTATGATATCATTTGGCTCAACTGGCCATTCAAGAAAAAAATATTACCTCAGGAGTACTGATGCATCAGTACTCTAATGAAGAGGTGCCACGTAGGCAATGGTCCCATCGTGGTGCCTACATGACACCCCCTCGTTGAAGTACTGATGCATGGTACTCCTGTAATATTTTTTCCCGTTCGAGAGCTCAATCCTCGTCGGGGGCATTAATTGTACCTTGCAACTGTTTGATTCCAGAACTTATCGTTGCTGGTCTCCCCCGCTTTCAACTTCTTTGGTTACAATGGCGGCTACCTGGACGACATCGGAAGCGGGGCCTTCACCGTCGGAGAACGGGCGGAGCACGCCGCCTGCTCCGGCGGGGCCACCAAGGACTGGAGATTTCCTCGGAAGGCACCGACTATCCGCCGCCATCTCTCGGCTTGAACAAGAGATCGTTTCCCTTGAGGTAACCTGCGTTTTCCTTTTCCCTTTTTAGGGCTTCTTTATTCGTCCAGCCAAATTAGAGCCTCGTTAGGATGGATTTGATTTCTGACATGCTTTATGCGAGGAGAGGGGTGATTTGTTTTGATCTGAAAATATATGGGTATTTTGTTCTATTTGATTTTTTAGTGGCATTTCCATGTACTTCGGAATGTATTTTTTTGGCCTGAGCGTTGATATATAGCGGGCGTTGTTATGTGATTCAAATTTGGTGCTGATTGAGATTATTAGGTTTAGGAAGTGTTCAAAATTCGACGATATAACTCGTTTTTATTCGGGAAGTTTATTTTACTTCGGATTTCCTTGGTTCTTGATTTGAGATGTTCTGGTCTAAGGATTTGTAATGATCTAATATGTATTAACATGTGATTTTGCTGAAAGCAAACTAATCTTTACCGAAAATAGGAAACAAATCAAATATATTTCTTATGATAAGATCTTCGACTTTTAACATAACCTATTGTGAACATAAAGATGTTAGATGTCACGCGAGTGATTGAAATTTTGCACAGAAAAGAAACAGTATTGTAAAAATTTTTAATGAACTTGTTGCAATTTCAATGATCAATAAAAAAGAACAGAGAAACGAAAGAAAAGGCAGGGAAGAATTAATCATCATGCGGTTTTTATGCTTGAAATGAAGAACACTTCTCTCAGTATGAAAAGTGGGGAAGCATTAACACATTGGCAATCTCCACAAATTTGAATACGTTACGGCTCGGACAGCAATGCACTTTGCATCTCTAGAATAAAAGTTCCATTACCCAAATCCAGCCGCTCATCATAGGCATGATTTTAAATTTTATTTAAATATGCCTTTAACTAGGTTGTAAGAATTTAAAGTTCATAATACAGACGAAATTTTAAATAATGGAATTCTTAAATTGATCAACGTAGCACAAATTGCATGCCTAAGGATTTTAGATTTTGACTTTCACCTCTACATCACGTACCAATTGCTACACATGGTCAAGCGCAGGCTAGTCCTAAAAGCTTAAGTCAATACTTAAGAGCAAACTATTATTATCAACATCCAGTATCTATGTCTATTACTCAAAGATTAATCTAAATGGACTCATCATCTTGAGAAAAATCTTCCTATGTGAAAGGCTTCACCACAATGACTTTTTGACCCATGTTGATGTGGGCTCCTAAAATTTGTGCCCAACCTTCATTGAAAAATGAATGAGATGTGGAGATTACCTAAGATTTTGGGTCAAAATTTTAAAAGGAAGATGAGATAATCGATAAGACATTACTTAAAGATTACGCCTTTGTTTTGCGAGGATTTTAGATCAGGGGTTTGAAGGTTCTCATAGGTGCAAGACGCTATGGTGAATTATATCTCCTAATAATAGAAGAACACTTTTGATTAAGGCAAGTAATTAAGGTGCATATTACTCAATGTATAGTAGTAGTAAATTTAAGATTTGAATTGATAAATTTATCATTGTGAGTTTAGAGTGGATTTTGGGAGAAATGATGATGAACTCGATCAAAATTTCATAGTTACGTCAATCTAGATTGTCTACTTAGTCAGATGCGTTAATTGGCCCAACATGATAGAATAATTTGTCAGCAACCATTGGTAGGATTGTCAAAAAATATCATTGTACGTGAACAACTCGTGTTTGACTTATTAAATCGCTCTTGTTCGATTCATCTGTTAACCAATTGAGACGATCAAACAATTTTTGGTTCGATCGTGTTTAGGTTATTTTGGCTCAAATTGATTAAATAATTAAATACATAATATTGTTATGACATTTTATATTATTTTTAATTCTATATTTTAAAAAATGTTAAGATTTATCCTTTTTTTTAATTATTTGAGCTATTTTTGAGCTGATCATGGTTTGAAACGAACAAACAAATTCAATTAAAACTCTTTGCAAACATGTTATTCACAAGCCATTTCGAACACGATACCATTTCAAATAAAAAAATCAAACGAGTTAAACACGAATGAGCACCAAGCTCGCTCAAACTCGGCTCATTTACACCATTTTTTATGGGTTATTTTGTCCAAGTGAATCTTATAGATCTATTGTGGATGTTTGTTTAAAGTATTAAATTTAGGTTAACTTTAACTTATAGAGAATTTTATGCCCTATTAGGTATATACCATATGACTCACTACTCAAATAGATAATATCATTGAGAATATACATGCCACAACCGTTATTCTAATATAGTGAAGCTTACTGGCCAAGTCACCTGATGAGAGGGCTCTGATCGTAACAACTTTATTTGTGAAATATATTAATCAAACCATGCTGACAGAGGATTCATGCCATGTTCTTACTGATATGAGATTATATTGACTATAAAGATAATAATACACTTAACATGATATTGGTTAATTTTGAGCTTACATTAATCATAAACTTATCATCCTCAATACACGATCACGAATGCTGGGTGGATTTTATTTTAAACTTTTAAGTGATAGATTGGATATTTTTAGATTTTATAATTTTGAAAATTTTATTTTATGGGGGACCTCTCTAATTTAGATTTAATTTCAACTCAGCTATCATCAGAGGAAATTAATCGAAATGTTTGTATTAATAATTTATTAAGAAAAATTCTTGTTAAATATTATTAAAGATATCAATTTTGTTTACTTTGTTTCGAGAATGATTGAATTGGCTAGGTATAGGCCCAGTTTTCATCTACTCTGGTCCTACTTAAGATGAGGATCAGATTATAAGCTAAAGTGAGATTTATAACTTAGCACTATAAGCACGATGACCCGCTCGAGAGCACGTGTAATTTAATAATTCAGGAGTTGATTTTGAAAAGAGAGATTTTTGCAAAGTTTAAGGACGCTTGCATGCTTCTCAAGATAAATTTAATTTTAGTTTAAATTTATTGTAAACATGTGCAACATTCTCAAACCTTGTGATTTAGCTTTTACCATGTTTGTTAGAGCACATTTGAGCATGAAACTCATAAGTGTGCAAGCATGCACTGACATTGTGCAATTGCACGAATTTTAATGCATGGAAATATTGCCTCGTGATATGTGCACACCTTAAAAATACAAATTGATCTAGAACAAGTGTTTTTGAGATGGATGTATGCTCTTCAACACTTGCACGAATTTTGATGTATTTCCTTTGAGTTGAAGAAGTGTTATAATTCATTTAAGTCTTCAAATTATCCAAAAATTTGAATACTTGCACTTGCATTTGAGTTATTGAGATACGTGTAAGTTTTCATTTTGAGGTTTTGATTTTGTCTTCTATCCGTTTCCAAGTTAATGTTATGGATCTGGCGAAAATTAAAATATTTTAAGTTTGAACATTACATTTTGCTCACATTTAACCCTCGTTTAGGCATTCAAATGGCCCCTTAGCCATCTTCGGATGCAATTATGATTCACTGTCTTGCTTATTCTAAAAGCCAATGATAGGTTATGCTCAAGCTCATAAGCTAACTGCTGAGTTCCTTGCTAGAGTGAGATGTAGAAAGTTACAAGAGAAAAGTAGGACCCGAGGCCTTTCCTAACAAACATAAAACATCCATTCGCGCTG
>NW_018247790.1:0-497 GCF_001263595.1 Phalaenopsis equestris
ATAATTGAAAATATGATAGATTTGTAAATAACAATATTTTGAGTGTTATGTATATAAATTGCACATGAAGAAAATACTAACATGACTTATTTGAAAGGCCGAGCAATTGTTGAGCGATAGTTTTAATTATTTTTGAAATAAAATATATTAAAAATACAATATTTTTAATTCAAAATGATGACATATTAAAAAGAAAATGCTAGTCATATTTCTCAAAAAAAAAATTTCCGTTACGAATGCAAAACATTTCAATCAAATATATAGTAAGAGAAATATTTGCGTAAGTTACGTACGCAGAAATATGTACGTCTGGTAGGTTACAAGAAAGATATTGGGGGTTGTATCCGCATTATACCCCATGTAATTTATCTGTAGCATAATTGTAACCTATTTGTAATTAGTACGTTTCACGCTCCTGTTTTCATATATTTCTAAATTATAATTAGATTACATGAAGATTAGAGGGAGTGTAATACAAATATAACTCTCAATACATT
>NW_018247791.1:0-985 GCF_001263595.1 Phalaenopsis equestris
TGCTTTCATGAGAGAAATAATTTGTCATGCATGGCTTACAAATTTTATTATAGGATTTGAGAAAAAAAAATGTAGCATATGCAAACCTTTAAGATTTTTCATCATTGATAAAGAGGAGGGCTGGTTATTTGACTTCTTTGATGTATCCATGAAGCATTCATGGTGAGAAGCATAAGGTGCTTTAGCCTTATCTTCTTTAACTTTCTCTATATAGCTACAACAAGTTTGCAGATTGCATCTGGTTCCTTGCTTATAATCACTCCAAACCTATAAGATTCAAACAACTGTATCAAACACACAACAAAATTATAACACTAAATAAAGAGGAAATTTTACAATCTAGTGGTGAAGTTTAAAAATCTATATCTGATTGTAAGTTTAAGAACTACAAGAAAAGAAATGAGAAAACAAATAAAGAAGAAGAAAATCAAACAAAGAACCTAAGTAAAAAAAGGAAAACAATGGCAAGAGGCAGCAAAAGTGCATGAATGTATACAAGTAGATATTTTG
Organism: Phalaenopsis equestris; assembly: GCF_001263595.1. Lineage (NCBI taxonomy): Eukaryota > Viridiplantae > Streptophyta > Magnoliopsida > Asparagales > Orchidaceae > Phalaenopsis > Phalaenopsis equestris. Next base: position 511 of record NW_018247791.1, read on the forward strand.
AAAATCTTCAAAATTTGAGTAACATGTCGATTGACTTAGATGCCACATAATTTGAATACATGAACGCTACATTTGAGAATTTCCGATCAACTGATGAACATATTATTGCATGAGCATGGATTTTAATACACAATGAAACTTACAAAATTAACAAGATAAATCTTTTCAAGGCCACATTTGGTCACTTTTATTATAATTCATTCTGCAAAAGTTGTGTTAAGTTAAACAAGAGAGTGGAAATAGCGCAACGACAAAAATACAAGTATAAGTCCAGTTTTCTATTGGTTAGAGTTTTTAGGTTGATAATTGTCCACAAAAAAATATATTGGATTTTACTTGGGCCCCTAGAAAAATTCTCGGATCCAGTCGTCTAGTTGGGATCAAGCATTACACAAAGTTCGCAACTCATAGATTTTGATGACTTCAATCATGATCGAATGACATTCCAGAGCAAGTGAATCTAACGAGGGCTCCA
>NW_018247792.1:0-646 GCF_001263595.1 Phalaenopsis equestris
ATATATATATATATATATATATATATATACAATAGTCATTTCAAAAAGAGTTAACTAGCCTAATATGAGGGCCATCAAAAAGGTCCCCCTAAAACAAAAAAAATAGTACAGATGAAGGTACTGTAGACACAGTGACCCTTTGGGACTCAGCTCCCCTTTTAGCTAGGTAATTGGCTAGTTTGTTGCCCTCCCTATATGTAAAATCAAACTCCAACTTCATATCCTTAATAATATGTTTCATCTGTTTGATCCACTGGATAATGTCTCAGGGGGGTTGTTCTTTCCTGACATGTACTCCAGGAGCTGGGATGAGTCAGCCTGCACCTGTATCCACTTCCATTGATTCATTTTTGCAAGCTTTAGTGCCCAATACATTGCCATTGTTTCAGCCTCCATAGCATCTATTGCATTTATTGGGGATTGGTAATAGAGCACACAAATACCCTTACATTCTCTAAACACACCCCCAATGCCAGCTCTTTTTGGATGGAAGCTGCCATCAATATTTTTTTTGAGGAAAGGGTAAGTGGGCTTCTTCCAGAAAACCATCATCACAGTATATCTGAAAGAGATAACAGTTCCTGACAAATTCATGATATCTGGAAAATTTGTCCATTGAATGAGTTTCCTGATGTAAGCCATGCAG
>NW_018247793.1:0-448 GCF_001263595.1 Phalaenopsis equestris
AACTAAATGTGGATTAATTTTTCTTAGATTTTTTAGTTTGGTTGAATTTATGTTAAGTAGTACATGAATTCGACTAGAATTTGGTTACGAATAGGGGTGTAAATGAGCTGAACAAGTGAGCCCTGACTTAGCTCGTGTTCGGCTCATTAATAAATATTAATGTTCGTGTTCGGCTTCTTTATATTTTGAATACAAAAAGTGTGTCCGTGTTAGGTTCGTTTGCTTTGCGAGTTGAAGATGAGTTGTTTGAGAATAAAAAATAATTTTGACAATCCTAATTACTTAGATGTAGGATGTTAAGTGTTAGATTAAGATTGGAATCTTATTATCTATATTAAGACATCATTTAAATATAATTTAATACATTTTTTTTCTATTTTTAAATTAATAATTTTAATTCATTATATATCATTGTAGTCTTGTAGTCAATTAAATTTTATAAAAATAT
>NW_018247794.1:0-253 GCF_001263595.1 Phalaenopsis equestris
AAAACACAATTTTATCAAACGCCACAAAATGATGCCACCCAAAGCACACTAGTAGTCTTCCCCCAACTTCTTTGAGTCGTCTTCTCTCGTACAATCATATTCCTAATTTTAATCATGTTGAATTCAAATTCACCTAATCTCAAGTCTCCAAAGGTAAATAGAGGGGAAGAGAAGATGATGAATGATGAATGGATAATAGAGAGAGAGAGAGAGAGAGTTATGAGCACTGAAGCAATCTCCAGTTATTTTTCTA
>NW_018247795.1:0-1641 GCF_001263595.1 Phalaenopsis equestris
CCATAGTTACAATTTTGCCACTAGAGCTACTATTACTAAAATTACTTTTCATGCATTCACTTCTAAATCTGCTAAAACAAACTCATTTAGACTCCAATGTTGATCTTTAAAAATAAATTTTTTCCTAAAATCTTTCTCTAGTTATACCACAAAAAGGATATCACCGGTGAAAAACATACACCAAAGTACATCTTTCTGTAAATGTCCATTAAGAGCATCCATACTAAGGGGTTGTTTGGTAACAAATTTATTTTAAGTTTATGAGGATTTAGTATATCCCGTAAATTCAGATTTACTAAATCCTAAATGAAAAACCGTCTGACAACGAAGTCCTCTGAATCTCGTGAATCCATTAAAACTAATGGAGAAGTGTTGCATAATCCTCTGCGATCCAAGTCACTCGCTGTAAATCCCGTAAAACCCGTAAATCCACCGATTTATGAGATTTAGGATTTACAGTATTTACGATCAAAGTTTATGACATCCAGATTTACCAAATCTGTGCCTCTGATAAAATTTGGCTTAAATCCTGCTCTAAATGCGTTAACAGTCTAGCCCTAAAATAAAAAGACATGAGCTTAAAGCCAATCTCTAATGTAATCCAACTGAAATAGAAAAATATTTGGTCAATCTTCCTATTTTTAAACACTAAACCTTAAATCGCATTCAACCAAATAAATGAAAAGAAAAAGAGAAATTTGCATAAATTCCATTCGACACTTAAGTATTTACAAATCTAACACCTAAACTTTATTTCTTTACATTACCTAACCGTTCCTGTGAGCTGAGAGTTGTGAGAGGCGGAGCGTCGACGGGAGAGAAGAAAAGCATCGACTGATCGCTGGAGCAGTGGAGTCGTTTAAAGAGGGGAGGGATATGATTTTGGCGATATAAAAGATTAGTTCTGACGACTTATAAATGGCTTTTATGCTGCATGTAATTAACATTATTACCGATGGAAATTCCCATCAATTTTTAAAAAAACTCGTATGTTAACAAACCGTCCAATTGCGGGTTTATATTAACAAAAAAAAATATGGTCGTCAGTTAATATTTGTTTATAATTGATGGTATCATGCATCAATTATAATAAAAGTTGTTGAAAAAAATATTATTGTCGCTAAACGACGACATGCCACGTAGTTATTGCAAATAACCCAACTCATAAATCGTCGTTATGCCGTCTGCCGTCAGAAAATAGAGTATTTTTTTTCCGAAGTATATTTAGGTCGTCGATTTTAACTCTTTTTCTTATAGTGTATTTAAGATTATCGACTTGTCAAAGTAAGATATCAAGGAATCTATTGTCGACTTCTCTCTAATCGACGTCATAATCACAAGTCATTGTTAGCTAATGTCAAATATTAACAACATGGAGACCATCTCTTATCTGCGAGTGATGTGGTTGAACCCCTAGTGTCGAGTGGTGCCATTAAAAGAAAAATTGACAAATGTTCTGATTAATCATGATGACTTTCTCGAATTGCTATCTTCATAGAGATATGTTTAGATATCCTTCTTAAGGAAAACGAATGTGAGCTGGATTAGCTACTTCGATGTGTGAGCTTGATTCAGGCACTTCTATGGGCGGGTTTAATTCAACCACTTTGACAAGTGAGCTTGATTTCAAAAGATAAGAAT
>NW_018247796.1:1722-2364 GCF_001263595.1 Phalaenopsis equestris
CTGCTGTTGTTGCTGCTGTTGCTGTTGTTTTTTGTTGTTGTTGTTGTTGTTGTTGTTGTTGTTGTCTTCGTTGTTGTTGTTGTTGTTTGTGTTGTTGTTGTTGCAGTTGTTGTTTGTGTTGTTGTAGTTGCTGTTGTTGTTTGTTTGTTGTTGTTGTGTTGTTTCTGTAGTTGTTGTTGTTTTTGTTGTTGTTGCTGTTGTTGTTGTTGCTGCCGTTGTTGTTGTTGTTGTTGTTGTTGTTGTTGTTGTTGTTGTTGTTGTTGTTGTTGTTGTTGTTGTTGTTGTTGTTGTTGTTGTTGTTGTTGTTGTTGTTGTTGTTGTTGTTGTTGTTGTTGTCTTTGTTGTTGTTGTTGTTGTTTTTGTTGTTGTTGCTGTTGTTGTTGTTGCTGCCGTTGTTGTTGTTGTTGTTGTTGTTGTTGTTGTTGTTGTTGTTGTTGTTGTTTGTGTTGTTGTTGTTGCAGTTGTTGTTTGTGTTGTTGTAGTTGCTGTTGTTGTTTGTTTGTTGTTGTTGTGTTGTTTCTGTAGTTGTTGTTGTTTTTGTTGTTGTTGCTGTTGTTGTTGTTGCTGCCGTTGTTGTTGTTGTTGTTGTTGTTGTTGTTGTTGTTGTTGTTGTTGTTGTTGTTGTTGTTGGTGTTGTTGTTG
>NW_018247797.1:0-1140 GCF_001263595.1 Phalaenopsis equestris
TGTCTTGAGCTACCTTCATAATTTTTTTTTATTTCAAAGTACAACCTTTTGGTATGGTAGAAAATTTATGAAAAACTTTATAAAATCTGTCACTTTGCTTAAATTTAGGTCAACAATGGTCCCATTCTCTATTGGTTTACGAATTTCTTACCTATCAATGGTAATGATCACTGAACTTTTACATCATTGTAAAATAAGATTCAAAATTCTTGTATCACAATGTTGCAAAGACACCATAATACTATTTTAAAAACTCAAACATAGTGCCATTAAAATGTCGTGGCTTTGTTGTGGAGTAATCTGCATATAATATACCCATTTTACAATCAAACAATATTTTGAAGTGTTAATATAAATCAAACAATATTTTGAAGTGTTAATATAAATAATTATCTTATGTAATCTTATGGGTCTCTCTTTGGATATGAAATGCTTTTGTATTTTTTAAAAACATGTTTCGTAATGTTTTTGTAATTTATAAAAACATTTAATATATTAAGTACTTATAAAGTACTGATTTTAAAAATATTTTCAAATTAATTTCTTAAACGCATCTAGGAAAGTTTAAGCAAATGGTTTCCCATAGTTAATCTTTTACTTTAAATGTTTAGCCATCTTTTAATAGCTTTCACTTGCTTGCTTGTTATGGAGTTCATAAAATTTTGATATGTGTGGCTTTTACATATAAAATATACACACTCTAAAACATTTGAGAAGTCTTAGCGAATAGTTGAATCTAGACTCACGTTTGTACAAGAAGATAATCTCTTCTAAAAATTCTTAATTCTATAGTTTGAATAGGAATTGAATCCCAAATGCATGTTGAAGGATAACATATCCAACCAGAAATAAATTATTGTTAAGTCAAACTCTCCTATTTTTAACAAAGCATTTTCAAAGAATTCCCTTATTGAGACCTAAAATTAGGAAGATACAAGCCCTAAATCTTGTAACAAAGAAAGCACAAGTTGCGGTCTCTCAACAAAAAGATCGATAACCTGATAGAAAGATTGATAATTTGAAGTATATTTGCAATTCTAATTCTCACTTTCATAATCTTAGGGTCTGTTTAGGGCAGCTGCAACTTAATAATAAGCTGTAGCGCAGCTGCTGCCACAGAAAACTACTGCGGATAAGTTG
>NW_018247798.1:0-2990 GCF_001263595.1 Phalaenopsis equestris
GAAAGTAATTGAAGAGATGATTGTGCGACGATGATTGAAAGTGTTGTCTACACTGTTATCACGGTAGTCTTTCCTGTGGTGAAGGAGTTTTATGCTAATTTGCATGGAATCAACCAGGGAGTCGTCTATGTGTGAGGCAGATGGATAACTTTTACTCCTGCACGGATTAATGAGCTATATATGATCGAGAATGTTCCTGTCTGCCATTATTCCAACTTTGTCTCGACAAGAAATCTAATGAATGAGATCTACCATTTTTTGACGGACGAGACTGAAGACTGGGAAATGAGAGAAAACGGGTGTGTTAGTTTCTATGCTACACTTCTAAATGTCATTTCTAAAGATGGAACTTCTTCATTTCTACAAAACTATTACCGACAATGAGGATCGGTAAAGTTACTAAAGAAAGTGCTATTCTAAATTATTATATTCAAATGGGACTGCCGATTGATATTGAATCGATAATTATGTAGTCTATTTGGGCCTGATCGTTCATGGATCAACTTATGAGCTTGGACATCCTTCAACAATCTTCTTACTCTGCAGTCAGATCCAAGTATCTTATGAGAATTGAGAAAAGGTACTTCTACCTTGGAAGCCTTTGGACCCAACCCAGAAGTTCCCAGCCAATGAAGATGAGAATCATATGACTATTATTACGGATCAATCATCTCAGAATTCACTTCCTATTCAGCCTCTAGTTCAGGAAAAGACACTAGTGACTTTGGCTAAGAGGGCTCCGAGAGAGTCATCCAAAGCCGTAGAATAAAGTATCAACGGTTTCCCTGGGATAGGGGCTGCCAAAATAGGAGGTGTCATTAAATATTTTTTAACGTCCTCAAGGGCTTGCTGAAATTTCCCTTCCCAAATAAATTTGGCGTCCTTTTTAATTAATGCCAGGAAAAGCTGACACCTACCTGAGAGATTAGAAATAAAGTGTCTCAGATATGCCAACTTCCATTGGAAAGAACGTAGCTGTTTCAAGGTTTTAGGAGGAGGCATTTCCAAGATAGCTTTAATCTTATCCAGATCGATCTCAATTCCCTGATGACGGACAACGAATCTTAGAAATTTTCCAGACTTAACGCCCAAGGCGCCATTTAAGGGATTCATTTTAAGGTCGTATCGTCGTAACCGTTCAAACACGATCCTCAAATCGTATAAATGGTCTATTTATTGTTTACTTTTGATGACCAAATCATCCACGTAGCATTCTACTTTGTTGTGAATGAGGTCGTAAAAAATCTTTGTCATTGCACGGTGATATGTTGCTTCGGCGTTCTTTAGGCCTAAGGACATTACTGTGTAGCAGAAAATTCTAATTGGTGTTCTGAAAGCTATAAGTGATGCATCCTCAAGAGCCATCTTGATTTGTTTGTATCCCGACGATCCATCCATGAAGGAGAAAATTTCATTTGTTGAAGTGATATCCACCATTATCTCTGGTATAGGAAGTGGAAACTCGTCTTTTGGGCATGCCTTGTTCAAATCTCTGAAGTCGATACAAACACAAATCTGTCCATTTTTCTTTTTAACTGGTACAATATTGGCTAACCATGTGGGGTACTGCTCTTCTTTAATGAAGTTGGCGTCTATCAATTTCTTTACCTCGGTGATGACTTGTTGTTCTATTTCGAGGCGCATTCTTCTGGGAGCATACTGCTCCTCTTTCACAAAATTGGCATCTATCAACTTCTTTACTTCGGCGATGACTTGTTGTTCTATTTCAAGGCGCATTCTTTTAAGAGCTTGTTTTACTAGGGTTATATTCTTGTCCATCCCAAGTTTATGGACTGCAACCTCTGCTAATAGTCCTGGCATTTCATCATAGCTCCATGCGAAGCAATCTTTGAATTATGTTAATAGTTTGACCAATTTTGCAGATTCTTCATCATCAAGTAGAGAACTTATAAATGTAGGTCGGGGTCATTCTTCAGTCCTGAGGTTAATCTCTTTCAATTCATCGATAGTAGATTTAATTTCATCCTCAAATTCTAGCGAAGCATCTTCTATTGGTTGATCAGTAGAGTCATCCTCTACATCGAGGCAATCCCCTTCTGACTCACTAGTAACAGCCAGGCAAAATTCAAAATCATCGACTGGTCCAACTGTACCAAATCTGAGACCTTCTTTTGATTTGGGAGTTCGACTTTTAACATTCCATAGTTTGTCAAAAAGTTTAAATTTATCTTTTGGCATTTGTTTTGGTAAGTGTCCGTGTTGAATTAACTTTTAAACACAAGGCGAGATTTAACCAAAAGGCAATTCCATTAATTCATTAGAATCAACGTCCAAATTTACATGTTTTTCAAGCTCAGTAGAGGTAGAAGCATGGTAAAATGTGATCGTCTTTGAACCAACACTACGGACTTCCTTGACCTCTAAACTCTCAACCTTTTGCGAGAGAATCGGAGTAAGGGTCATAGTATTTGTATAGTGGTTTATCCGATCATACATTGTTTCATATTAATTCTTCTCTGTATCTTCTAGAGATATCTCGTACTGAGGTTTCTTCTATTTTGTCATCATTATTTGATCTTTAGAACTGTCTTCATCATCAATGTTGATGGTTGGCCTAGTCCGTTTAACAATTAAATTGATCTTTCCTTGTCCACATCCCCGGCCTCGACCCGGGGTGCGTGAACTAGAAGAACCTCCACCAACTCGTTGTAAGGGAGTGGTAGAAGGTTGTTGAAGCGGAGTTGTTTGGCATCCTTTTTGTGATTCTTCTGAATCTTCATTTTTATTTGTCAAAATCTTGCACGAGAAGACAATCTTCTTTGGAGGCGCGTAGTAGGCAGCATCTTGATGGATATCAACTTCATGCATTGAAAATGGTTGTAGGTCTCCCTTGATGAAATTCTCTTGACCATCTTTACGGTACTTGATGCACTGGTCTTGATGGACTGGTGTAGAGATAATGGAACCATATTGTGCTCATGAATCCATGGTCGACCCAATAGAGCGTTAAAAGAAGTCTCGGCGTCGAT
>NW_018247798.1:3392-5409 GCF_001263595.1 Phalaenopsis equestris
ATGATCCTCCAATTTTATCTTGATTATGTGGTTCTTCCACTGGTGGAGGTGGGGTATCTCTTCTCGAGTCATTATCTGTTTTCCTTTATCTGTTGGAGTTATTCTTAGTGGTAACAATTTTCCACTCCTTAAGTTAACTTCTATGATTTCTTCTCCTTGAGATATCATTTTTGAATCTTCCAGTGTCTTTTCCTCTTCGTCAAAAAGATCTAAGTTGATGGCAAGCGGTGTACCATGATGCTATAGAACTGTCTCCTCGTTATCGGCGCTATTGTAAGCGATATCATTGATGTCTTCTTTGGACTTGACAAGGAGTTCATCAGACTCGAGTATGATTTGAGGATCATTTTGGGAATCAAGATCGCAGCTAGATCAGTCATAATCAGTTATGTTATCATCAGAAACAGTTAAAACGTAGCCTATTCATAAGACCTCGGAGGGCAAAAAGATAATCACACAAAGTCAAGGGTTCGAGGATTTTCTTCCAGTTAAGGGTTCGATGATTTTCTTTCCCAAATCTGAGACAACCAATCTAGTAGAGGCAGCTCCTATCCTACCCCCCGTGCTATCACTCTTGGCCGTGACGCTTTTCTTCTTCATGTTCTTTGTCCTTAATGATGACTGATCTTGTGATGAAACCTTCATCTCAGGCTCGGTATGTTGCGAACTCTGAACGGAGGCTTGTTTTGATGCAGACTGTATCTTGTTCAGTATTTTGTTGGACAATCTGCTCCAGACCTCATTCCATTCTTCTTCGGTACTTGTAGAAGCTTGTTTCGATGAATCCCATATTTGATTAAGAACCCTCTTGAGTTCATCCCAAGTTGTACTCCATCCATCTATTCCGGTATACAGATCAATTGGGGAGATTGGCTAGGCCGAAATCATTTTATGGAACCTTTTTCAGGTTCTTTTAAATATTCTTTTGGGATTGTAATGTTCTCTTCCTTGAGGCTCTTCTCGAGTCAGTCCTTAAAGATGAAACACTTGTCTATAGTGTGCCTAAGCAACCGGTGGTATGGGCAATACTTTGGTTCATTCTTCTTATCCTCTTCTTATCCACCTCTTCTTCTTTGGATCAGGTAGTTTGAATTCTGGTTTCTTCATCAGGCTTTTGATTATTTTAGGTATGGCTTCATCCTTGAAAGAATACACAACTTTCTGTTGCTCTAACAGGGATATTTTTTACCCACTGTTTGAGGTGATCCTTATTGAGGCGGCGGTTGGTTGGATTGACTGTTCTGTTTCTAAGAGTACTGTGACGAAGACTGGCGACCTTCTTCTGCATATATCTTAATCGAATGCTTTCCTTTGTCGACAGTCGCGACTACTCTTGATTTCTTTCAAACACTCTAGTCACATTAGCCTTTTGATGTGGCTCCATGTGCTTCATTTCTTCTTGAAGACTGCTGGCTTTACTGAGTAGCTTCTCGAAGGATTTGTTCTTGAGTAGAATCTCAATCGCTTGACGTTCCTGTAGCTGAGGTTCACATTTCATGTTAAGGTTTCTCCACCTCAAAATATAGTTTGCCAAAGTTTCGCTGGGCTTTTGCTTCTCCATCATGAGCTCTCTAATAGACAAATGATGTTGCGCCCCGACAAATCTTTTCACGAATAACTGTTCCAACTCAAAAAATGTTTTAACTGAGCCGTTGGCCAAGTCAGTGTACCAGTTGAAAGCAATTCCTGACAAGCTACTAACGAATTGTTGGTAGAGTAAGGCTTCATTATTCCTCGTGTTGCCACAACTAGCTCGAAAATGTTCTGTGTGTTGTCTGGGATTTCCAGTCCCAATAAATATCTTGAAGTTTGGGGCCATAAAACCCTTGGGGAAAGGTACGGCATTGAAATCCTCTGGGTATGGTCTACCCTTTAAAATTCATGCACCGACCTTAGATTGGGCTAAGGCGTCCCGCACTTGTTCAACCATTTGCTTGAATTCTTTTTATGGCATGGCACTTGGAGAATCTTTCTTTGGTTGTTCAACTTTGTCTGCTGAAGTAGCCTCTCTTCTTTC
>NW_018247798.1:5430-8372 GCF_001263595.1 Phalaenopsis equestris
GGGGGTTAGCCAATCTCGGTGCTTGTGATTGCCCCTGAATGGTGGCCATGGCTGTCATAGCTTCAGTCATCTCTTCTATTCTTTTCTCCAGTAGACTGACCTACTCATCCGTTAGGAGGATAACACTACGCAGCTCATCTATGGCATTCTCTTCGGTGTGAGGTTGAGCCTCGGGCCCAAATGTGGTAGCTCTGGTTTTTATCACATGGAAATCCATGAAATCAACCTCCAGGTAATCATTGTAATCAAAATCTTCATTATCACTGTTGACGGAAACTCCATGCTCTCGAGCTAACTCAGAAATTTCAATCCTGAGTTTCTCAACTTCTCTTCAATTATTGATTCCTTGATTGCTTGAAGATCTGGAGGACCTTGGTGGATATCCTCTACTTGTTCCTCCAACTCGCTGGCTATTGTCCCGACGATGTCAGATATTTCAGACACTGGTTTTACTTCCCGTCCTACAGGCTCACTGAACTGTATTGGTGCAGCGACCTTGGGTACCCATACCCTCTTCTTTTTAGACGATAATGTCTCAGGACAGTAGAAACATCGATATGTCGAGGGAAGGTATGCTTCTCGTGGTGTAGAACGGCTACAGTGTCAGGTAATAGCTTTGTCTTTGCTTTTGGGATTGCAGGAATGACGGGTAAGATCTTCGGGGGTAAGATCTTCGGACCCAGTCTCGACTTAACCGGTCGACGTCCTACGATCCTGGTGGTAGTATGATCAGTATTAATCACTGCGGTATCAATCATGTTCCCTAAATGGAACCAAACGGGGATACGAGTAGGTAGCACTCCAGCTGTCTTACGGGATTATCTAGCGGACTTGACGCCTTTCAAAATTTCCTTCTTCACGCAAGGGGAAATTGCATCTCCCACTCGTTTAAGTAACTCGCTACCTTCTGAAGCCTGCGCTAACTCGAGTGATAGGAGTGAACTTCTTTTCTTCCTCTCTATGTTCATGAAGTGATGGTAATTATAGCAAGCTTTAAAAACAATTGGGGCTTTCCCGACAAATGGGGCTTTCCCGACGATGACCTCGAGATCTTCGAATCCGACTCACAATTTGATGGTAGGAGCGATGTTGCAGGATTCGTGACTTGTCGGCAGGTTGCACAAAAAAGTCAGCGTCGGGTAGGCCATTATAGCAGGCTTTAAAAACAAAAAATTTTAGGGTTAGCTATATGGCCAAAACCTCGTAATCTTTAGTGCAAGCACTAAAAATAGAGGTTCATCTATAGACCGGGCGGGTCTTAATTTATGGGTATTTAAAAGAAATTAAGGGGTGTAAAATTTAATTAATGCAAAAAAGTTTCAAAGTGCGCGCAACACAACAAGATTTGGTTTAATTTGCAAAATAGCAAATCAAATTAGGAAGGGAGATGTGAAATATTTTAGGACCCAGTGCGGGACCCAATTAGTGGCAGAAAATGCCCAAATGGAACTAGTCCACCGACACACCTATTGGGGATCCGACCACATATGAAAATTTAAAGAGTCCTTAATGGCCTTTTGAACCCCTCTGTTCAAAAATGGTTGAACAGCTAGTCCTGAAGTCCAAGGAGTTGATTGTACCTACCCAAGATAGAAATGGGTAAAGTATGTCAAAGGAAGAAGGGTAATTTTATCCAAAAGAGGCATGGACACATTACCGATGTGTGGAGATAACATTTCTTAATTTGTATGGACTAAAAAGCTTGTCCCCAGCGGAGTCGCCAGAAGCTGTCGATGCTATTTCGGGGGTTTGTGGGAAGTTGCCAGTAAGAAGCTTTCGGTCGCCGAAATTGAAATCCCGTCGCCCGCTTCAGAAGGACGTTGAAGTATGAAATCAAACTAACCCCATTTTTTCATATTTTAAAATGAAAGAGCACTGTACCTCAAATCCTGTATCTATCTTGAAGGATAAACACAAGACTTGAGGATGAGGCTCGATCAAATAAACTAAAGAAAGTATGACATCGATTTTGTCTGCGAAACCTTTGTATTTGCCGACAAGTTCTCTTATTTAACAAAAAGGATTAAATAGAGTTTATATTAAGCTGGGTTCAGAGATGCTTCCTATAAGGGCAAGGCCTTATAGTTAATTACATCTTAAATGACCAGATTCACTTAAGAAGACTCTCAATAAAAATCAAGAAATATTATCTTCAAGGAATTTCAAAGGGTAGGAATTTTCAATGAAATCGGACGTATGGTTCAAATTTAGAAGATTTTATTGTAGAATCCAAAGGAGAGGATGTCATGGATCCTAGAGGAGAACCCTGGTGACTTCCCAAGCTATCTTAATGTTTGGTTTAAATTTAGAGGAGAAAAATTTAAGTGTTTCATTCTGCCATATTTATTAGTTAGGGCTTATATTTGTGTGAAAAAATCACACAAATAGCCTAGAAGATGAGAGGATTTAGTTCATGAAGAACGACAACCTCAGAATCCTAAGACTAGTTAGGGCATGAGTTTGGGATTATATTGCAGGGCTATGCAAAGGCCTAAAGATGATGTGAGCATTTACATTGCATAAGCAAGCAACCTCGAAGTCGTATGGCTTTGTTGTTCAAGTCTAAGGAAGGAAGATTGGTTTAGCTGGGGATGATAGGTTTTGCTGTTGAAGATGGCCGTGCTGCCCACCATGCTAGCTCCAAGTTTCTCACCGTGACGAGTTTGAGTTTTCTAGTGTGTCAAGTTATAATGTCAAATCAGGTGGCCCTATGATTGAAGTTCTTTAAATTTTATGAGGGCATATTAAAGTTGATTAGAGCGACACCCAGTTAGGATCCTACGGTTCCCTCATTCCGGCACCATTATTTTTTATTGGATTTACTTAGTCCAAATGAACTTACTAAACCCAACTTAATGAGTTCCATAATTTCATTTAAACCATGGGAAGCCTCGTTAGCAACCATAGGTTACCTCCTCCGAGGGATTCCCGATCATCTGATA
>NW_018247799.1:0-678 GCF_001263595.1 Phalaenopsis equestris
TATTCGAAAACCTAAAATCCAAGTCAGTCAACCTACTAAAACTTCAATTCCAAAGCTAAGGAATTAGCCTAAAATTTTTATCTGTTCGTTATCCCTGAATGAATGGACAAGTTGAATACACCAACAAAATAATTGTAAATCTGCAAAGGTAAGAGGTTGAGGGAGCAAAAGGAACTGAGCCAAGATCATTCCATAAATCCTATGGGAGCTCCCAACGACACTATAAACAGTGGTCAGGCAAACTCCCTTCATGTTGCCGCATAGAATGGAAGTTATGATGTCAGCCAATTATAATCACCATAGTCAATTTGTCATGACGACCTCCTCGTTTAATGAAGAAAATCTAGTTCAGTGGCAGGAGGAGAACAATGAAGGTATGATGTGATGGCGAGTAGATTTAATGTGTAAATTTTGTAAATATTTTTCAATATTACACACGACAGATATATAATAATTATGCAATATAATCCCAACAAAAATACACCTTTTATGAAAATAGTTTATCTTTTAAAACGCTTTTTAAATTGTCAAATCCCTGTTAAAACAACGCAAGTATACGTATCACCAAGTAATAAAGGGCTCTAATGGAGTCCTGGATATTGATCACACGGGGAAGTTGAAACATATCACACGGGGAAGTTGAAAAATCCTTTAAGTTTTTGAAATTATTTTATAATT
>NW_018247800.1:0-564 GCF_001263595.1 Phalaenopsis equestris
TTAAGAGGATTTAGGGAAGTAAAAGAAAGTCATGTACATTCTTGTTGCACTTCGTGCCTTATTCACCAAGCCTCTAATATTTCTTCACTAATGTTACTCGAGAGACTTTTTCCTCCACTCCTGTCATCTTCGGTAAGGGATTTCCATCCTCCACTGCTGTTAAGTTCGATGTCCTCTATATGTGTTCATCATTGCAACTACAAGCAAACGAGTTGAATTTTTATTTCAATTTGATTCTTTTCTTAATGTTGCGAGTTTTTTTTAAGTTTGTTCTTCATTGGCAAATGTGTTGTTTTGCATGTATAAGTAACTTATAGTGATCGCCCCTTGTCTGCTGATGTTGGTCCAAGATCACATACCAAGCCACTGTTGTATTTTTTTGGGTGATTATTTTATCATTTGAACCCTAAAGAAGGGTAAAAAGTTTTTGTTCTATTCATGATATTCTCAATTATGATTCTATGTATTTGTTATATTGCATCATTAACCATGTTATTCCTTTGACATCATTTCCTTTAAGTTATTTTTGATGATGCATCTTTGTTTGATATAGTTGTGGGCAAA
>NW_018247801.1:0-335 GCF_001263595.1 Phalaenopsis equestris
GGAGTCTTTATGTTTGTTAAATCATTTAATGAAAATTTCACTTCATTGTGTTTTTTTTTTATTTTTTTTAGTTGAGTTTTAATTATTTTATTTAATTAAAAGAAATACAACAATACTTAATATTTGATTTCAATCCTATTCTATTCTACTCATCTTCTTGAATCCAACAATTTTTTCTCCTTCTAATTTTTGTATGATTTTATATGATTTTTAGTTTCTGAAATTATTTATGAATTTCCAATCCTAATGTCCACCTTAGTAACATGCATCATTAATATGTTCATCCACTTAAACATGCAGAGGGATTCTATTGTTGATTAATAATTGCTAATGAT
>NW_018247802.1:0-1266 GCF_001263595.1 Phalaenopsis equestris
CTATAAAATATCGTGTGGACCATTGCAAAGCAATGTAGAATCAAATGTAAAATCTTCATCCTCTAAAATATCATGTGAATCATTGCTATGCAATGCAGAATCAGATGTGAAATGATCATCCTCTAAAATACCGTGTTTCGAATTCGTGGGAAACTAGTAGAAGTTATGAAGATTGACATTGGTGAGGAAAAAAATTGTGAAACTTTGTGAGATTTTGTGCAGAATGTGAAATTCCGCGGGGATATGAAGAAAACTGGTGCAATCCAAGGTAGTTGTGCTACGCAAGCAAAGAGCAAGAAACCTCGAACTTGGAACTCGAGAAATTCATCATATTCTTTTCTTTGTGTTTGGATTTTGACCCAGTTTCAGATAAGCACGTCGTCTTAGCTTCTAAGAATGAGTCTTTGTCTCG
The DNA here is from genome assembly GCF_001263595.1 of Phalaenopsis equestris. NCBI lineage: Eukaryota > Viridiplantae > Streptophyta > Magnoliopsida > Asparagales > Orchidaceae > Phalaenopsis > Phalaenopsis equestris. Next base: position 413 of record NW_018247802.1, read on the forward strand.
GAAATATTGCAAGGCACGATACTTCTTGAAGTATCGTCCACTGACAAATGACAAGTGTAGAAAATAGCCCATACTTAAGGTACCATTGGAACTATATTCCTTCAAGTACACATAAAAGATGTGTTATTTCTACGGATACCATGGCTGAAGAGGCCGCAAGTTCGTAGCTTTTTTCATAGTTCATCATTTAATTTATTGCAGATTCTGTAAAGGTTGTTGAAATTGTCTTTAAGAAATCTTTCTAACGTTCTTTGAGTTGAAGTTGGAATTGTATTTGCTGGACACTGAAGGATATGACTTCTGGTTTAAATTTCCATTAATTGCTAATATCATCATCATTTCTTTACTTCTTTCTTCCTGAACCTAAGCAGATTTCAGAATTTTGGTCGTGTGATCGAAACATTTTTCGTTTTCCAAAGATATTTCTGACTCAATTAATGACCGACCAAAAGACTTAAGATCGTTGAAATTTTTCTTGAATATAATATCAGAAGAATTTCCTTAAGAGAGCATTTTAAGTTTCATTAATCAGGGGAAACTCGGACACCAATTTTTGATTATACGTCCACCTCAAGCTTCTTCGTCAGGGAGACTTCCTTTTCTTTGATTTTTTTCTTTCTTTTTTTTATTCCCCTTTTCTTCTCTTTTTTTTATTGAGAATTACTATATCTGGTGAGACATATGTTAAAGATTTTGAATGTCTGAATTCAAACACCAATTTTTGATTTTATGCTCACCTCAAGCTTCATCTCAGGGGATTCACAATTTTTTTTTGCTTCGTTTGTTTTCTGAGAATTACTATATCTGGTGGGATATAGGTTAAATATTTTGAATGTCCAAACTCCCCTGACTAA
>NW_018247803.1:0-378 GCF_001263595.1 Phalaenopsis equestris
GATGAATGCGCACAAGGCCTTCGAACTGGATACAGGGATTATTATAGGGAAAGCCCGATGCTCTTACGGGCTGTAATTTAAGCCATTTACCTGGGGTAAATAGTAATTAAATCGTTATTACAATACAATTTTTACTAAATCTTATGCTTAGGATTTTAAGGGGCTAAGATATTATATTAAATATTTTGGAGGATGCATCCAAAAACTGTCCGCATGAAAAAAATATTACATCATAACTCCATATGTAGAGTTACGTGTGGAGTTCAGTGAAATCACGTCCATGGAGGTGATAGAAAAAAAAATTGGCCCGGTAACTCAAGGAAATATTCCGATCATGTTATTTCGTATTATTCAGGTGTTATTATATTCTGAAAATAT
>NW_018247804.1:0-482 GCF_001263595.1 Phalaenopsis equestris
CTTTTGAACAAATTTGGTTATTTTGGGTAAATTTGAGAACTTTGGCCAAATTCAGGGTTTCAAGGATATTTTGGTAATTTGGGGGAGTTTAGGGGCAGAAGGCCAAATTGGGTATCTTTGGTAAAATTGGGGTGGTAACCACCATAAATAAGCCATGGACCAATAGAAATCCTATTTGGGTCCTCTATGTACTGGTCTTAGCTAAACCCTAGCATAGGGTCAGAGGGTTTAGGGGACCATCTACATGAGTCTCTCAAAGGATTAAGGGATCAAAGTCAAGAAAATTTTAGGTTTCTATTTGTGAGTGATTGTGAGTGATTATGAGTAAGGTGATTGTGGTGAGTGTCTTAGCTCTAGACCAACACCTAGGGTCAACTTTAAGTTCAAACAGTCCTATGGGAACTCTCCTTGAGCTCCCTCATAATGACCCCATCTATTAGGTGCTACAGGTTAGGACCAATCTGTAGAGCTTCAAGTTGAGT
>NW_018247805.1:0-875 GCF_001263595.1 Phalaenopsis equestris
CCGATCATCCCTCATGCGTCTAAGAATTTGAGTACTACATCCTATATTAGGATCGAACTTCAGACCACAAAGGACTTACAACTGACAAACATACGTCAGATCAACTGATCTGAATGCAGATGTCAGATCAACTGATCTGAATAAATGACGTGACGTGTGTGCGAGTGTGTGGATGGTTATAATGATCGGTTTCAATGGCCTTCAAGAATGCTCATGCTTCTGTTTTCATCTTTTTGGAAGCATGCAGGCAAGTTGGCCTGTGAAGCACAATCAAACAGACAAATTATACCGACTTAAAAAACCCAAATGAGCTATTTATTACTATTTAATGTTTTGCAGACACTGAACGCTTCCACGCTTTTTAGGAGTTGTGCTGAAAAAACATTGCTCTTTAACATATTAAGTTAACCATGCAATTCAATATATATTATTGGCTGATTATTAAGTTTGCACTGAATAAAATGAGTGGTCATGAAAATCTTCTCATGGATATATATATGGAAGGAATGTGTTCTTCATTTGTCTCTAAAATTGGCATTGTGAGGAAAGCATAGCTCATTGTCTTCTTGTTCTTTGATCCATGTATTTATTTTTTATTTTTCTTCCTTGAAGTTAAATCTAGTCAACAAAAAATAATACGCAACAATACTAATTAAAATGATAGATTTATACATCTAAAAAATTATGGCACATGCTCAATAATAATCCCTACAAGTTCATAATTCAAACTGTTTCAATTAGGGCTGTCAAAATGACTCTTTATTCGTGAATAGCTCGTGTTTAACTTGTTCGCTAAGTTAAGAAGCACGTGTTTAACACGTGCTTCTTAACGAGTTAAACATATATATATATATATATATATTGATGAGTTGTAT
>NW_018247806.1:0-2151 GCF_001263595.1 Phalaenopsis equestris
TAGATAGGGTTTAAATTATCTGAGTTACTAATTTTTTATAGGCGTAAGCCCTTATAGTTAATTACATTTTAAGCGATCAAAATTACTTAAGATAACTCTCGATTAAAATTTAGGCTATGTTTTCAAGATTTCAATATTTAGTTTCCATGATTGATTATATGAAAATTAACTGAGAAAGATTCAATATGAAATAGTTATTTCTGAAACTTTAATGATGAAAAGTAGGAGATGCCGAAGATACCGAGGAAACCTCAGTGACATCTCAACTATCTTATGATTTGAATTTACATTTTTGAAAGAAAAGTTATTTGATGTTTCAATCTTGACATTCATTTAGAAATTTATAACTTATATCTCACGATATAAGATTGCTAGAAAGCCTAGGAAGATGAGAATTTACGTCGTGCTGGCGAACAACTTCAGATTCCTAAAACTAAGGCAATTTCACCGAAGAAAGTGAAACATTAAAAACCTAGTCCAATGAAAGAAATCACAAACAAACATGTAAAATGGACTTATAACCTTATCTAGAAATGACTGCAATCTAAACCACCTAAACACATTTTAAAACCATGAAAGCCAGTTTTAATGAATGCAAGATATGAAAGGTTGTTGTTTATTAAGAATTAGAGGTCTTACAACTTGATCGTAATGATCAAGATGCCTAAGTATGTATGGTATGCAAAATGTCCTAAAACTAATGCGAGTTGATTTTTGCAATTTAAAATTAAAGATTTTAAAACTCACTACACTCGAATAAATTTTATTATTTAAGTTAACTATTAGTGTCAAGTGACGAACAACAAACTGTGAAAAAGAATGCACGTTTTTGATGTTGAATGCACAAAAGATTTGTTCAAAAGACCAATTGATATGCAGGGAACCCACTTTATAAGGTAGTGATTTTCACAGCCTAAAACTAATGCGAGTTTATTTTTGCAATTTAAAATTAAAGATTTTAAAACTCACTACACTCGAATAAATTTTATTATTTAAGTTAACTATTAGTGTCAAGTGATGAACAACAAACTGTGAAAAAGAATGCACGTTTTTGATGTTGAATGCACAAAAGATTTGTTCAAAAGACCAATTGATATGCAGGGAACCCACTTTATAAGGTAGTGATTTTCACAGGTCAAATCACCTCTTTCCGTGCAATGAGTGAGGGTCTGAAGATGTGAAATAGAACCAATATGAATATGCCTACGGTGTTCTTTTCATGGCAATTCCTAAATTGTAAAGAGGTTCCTACTGTGTCTTATTAAGCTTTCAAATTTGTTATTTTAAATACATGGTTGACTAGGGTGAGAATGTGGCGTGTTAATGCAATTTTGTTTGGGATTATGAATTATATTTTATTTTGAAAAATTATATTTCAATTGTTTGGTTGGGATGGAAAATATTGTTCTTATAGAGCCTACCACGCAACCAGATAAAAGCACAAACAGAGCACCGTCCTAAAATGGGGACATACCTATCGAACGAACACAAGACACAAACAACAAGATGAGTGCCTATCCTAAACCTTTGTTTGACTCGTGGATCAACATCATCCGAAATATCGTTGATAGTTTAGTTGAGGTCATCATTCGCTTTGTGTTTCTTCTTTTGGATAGTTCAGACGTTGATAGTCGACTGACCACAACACCTCCTAACTCTAGAAACGAAAAATGATGACTCGAGAGGAAAACCTATGTGAACTATGACAACTTAGTATCAACTACAACAATCTCGCAGAATAGAGTTAACATCTCCTAAGATTACTATGAAAGCCTAGAAACATGCAAAGTAAATTTATAACAATCTAAACGAGCAAACACAACAATCACAGTACAAAAACTATCTACTCATATGACGTTTAAAAGGAGAGTGGCTTATGACGTAAAAAAGTTTGTTAAGGTGAGTGTGAAGAAGATGCCCATGACTTTCCATCGCCCCAGGGTGTTATGGTCCCTGATTTATTTAGCCCAGAGAGAGTTAAATCTATTCCGACTAGAAAATTTTTGTCAGCAATCATGAGTTGCGTCGTCCAAGAAATTTTCATATAGCTGGATAGAGGGGTTAAAGTTGTGTTCGATGATGTTGGTTTTAGGGGTTTATTTTTTGTTTTAGTGACTTATGAGCTTCATGGATCTTATTTATTTTTGATTT
>NW_018247807.1:0-1913 GCF_001263595.1 Phalaenopsis equestris
GATAAGTTATCTTTAGAATTAATATTTTTATTTAGGAGTAATTGCTAGATAAAACATCATCTTGATCAACCTTCCAATCTAAGACTTGATAGTAGTAGACTAGGATTTCGCCTAAGAACTTTCTTTCCTCACTTCTCTGTGGGATCGATACTGGGGATCTTTAAAAGAAAATCATATATTACTTGAAACGATACATATACTTGCGTAGTACCTTTAGTGTTTAAACTATTTTCTAAATTTTATAACATTTCAATGTTGTATACAAATATAAAATCGGGTCAAGTTTTTGGCGTTGTTGCCGGGGAAGCTTCGGTAAGAACTTTAGGAGAATTTTTAGTTGAACCTGTAAGACTTAGATTTGAAAGAAAATTTTAGTATTATTATATATTGTAGTTAATTATTGTGTGTTTATTTTAAAAATATAAGAAAATTTAAAAATACCAAAAATATTTTTGAGTGTTTCATACACTTGATATCTATCTTATTAGTTAAGTCTCTAGAAGGTAAGTTTCTAGATTTGTATGTGTAGTTCAGACCTTACACCATACAACTCAGAAATAGAGAGAACTATTAGGAGGATTAGGAAACTGAAAAGATTAAAAAGATAAGTCGAAGCTGTTGTGAGTTATTATGAAGATGATATGCTGAATATTTTAACTTCTCAGGTTGCAGATATTTCAATGAATTCATCTGGATCTTGCCTCCCTCAAACTCGGGTAAATCCATATTGACTTTGTAGTGTCTGTTTTCCAAATAACATTTATTGGAGGTTCTTCCTCTAGGAGGGATTCAAATATCCCTCTCTAGGCCTCCTCTGATACTGGATTTTGAAACGTCGTGAATTGTCTTCTTCATCGTTGAAATTATCCCTGTGGACGGGATTCAAATCTTCTTCTCTCTCCTCTTCGACTCTCCAGGTCTCGATCGAGGGTAACCTCTTACTGTGTCAACTCTTCAATTTCCTCAAGCCTCTGTTGAAGGCGACAATGCTCTCTCCGTATTTCTTTCCAGGTAAGCTCGAGTTAATTTCTTCTTAGTAGCATGGCTAGGGATTAAGGAATAGGAAAGAATTTTTTTTTTTAGTGGGGTTAAGGTTTGGGTTGTGGAAAGAAAATTATTCGGTGGAGATGAGAGGGGTGCATGCAATAGATGGCAGGTGCAGAAAAGTTGTTTAGGCGAGATGCAATAGATGGCAGGTGCAGAAAAGTTGTTTAGGTTTCCTGATTTTGTGGGGTTTGGGATTTGGAGCTGTGGTTTGGGAATAGACGGATGCTAGGAAACCTGAGGATAAGAATAGTGTTTGACTAGCTTTGATATCAAATGATACCAGTGTTAACTCAAACCATGATAAAAACACACATGTTTTTTCTGAAATTTAATTGTGTTACAACCAAAGACTCTTGACAATAAGTAATTAACAATACAAGCATAAAGACTCCCTAAAGTGAGGATGAAATCGGTGGGTTGCGGCAGGACAACTAATGGGAGGGGTTGGTTCAAAGGTGGTGGTAGTAGGGAGGGAGTTTAGAGGGTTGTGGGGCGCAGGCAGGGTGGCAGGGAATCATGGCCGCAAGTAGCCAAGAGGTTGGGGTTCTCGGCAACAAGTAGGACGATTGGAAAGAGGGGATTGCAGCAGCAATTAGTAGGTCAGGAAGGACTTGAGGCAGCAGGTAGTAGTTTGGGAAGGGCTTGCAGCAACAAGGGATGGGATGGGAGGGACTTATTGCTAGTATGGGATGAGCTCGAGGGAGTTGCGGCTGATATGGGATGGGTTGGAGGGAGTTGTGATTGGGGAAATAGAAGGATACGGGGCTTAGCAGGGTGGACAACAGGCTTGTTGTATGAGGAAGGAGTTGAGCCTGTTGGAAGAGTTGTTGGCGGCAATGAGGTAGGGTTAATGTGGAAGTCGGAGG
>NW_018247808.1:0-6092 GCF_001263595.1 Phalaenopsis equestris
GGGAAAACTCCACACCAAAAATAGTGCCGACAATAAGGTTTCAGTCTATGCCCGTTCACTTTAAACACTTTCTCAGTTTTATGATCTTTAATATCCACAGCACCGTAAGGATAAACTTTTATCACAACAAATTGGTCCACACTTGGACATAAGTACGCCTGGAAATAATCTTAACCTTGCATTATATAGCAAAACTTGTTACCGTGGCTGAAAATTTTTAATAAGAATCCTTCGATCATGCCACATCTTCATCTTTTCCTTATAAATTTTATCACTCTCATAAGATTCATTCCTTATCTCTTCAAGATCATTTAATTGCAATAATATTTTCTCACAAGCATCTTTCAACATGTAATTGAAATCTTTAATGGCCCAATATGCTTTATGCTCAAGTTCAACTGGTAAGTGACAAGGTTTTTGAAATATTAGCCTATATGGGGACATTCCTATAGGAGTTTTGTATGAAGTCCTATAAGCCTACAAAGCATAGTTAAGTTTGACTAACCAATCCATTTTTGTTAGATTCACTAATTTTTTCGTAATTCTTTTAATTTCCCGATTGGATAATTCAGCCAAACCACTTGGCTGAGAATGATAAGCAGTAATAATTATAAGGTTTATATGATATTTCTTTAATGATTTCTCCATTATGACATTTCTGAAATGACTTCCCCCATTAACCTCAGCATCCCAAATCTACAAAATATGTTCTTTTTCAAAAATTTTGCAACACTTTAAGCATCACATTGAGGTAAAGCAACAACTTCTATCCATTTGGATACATAGTCTACTGGTAACGGTATGTCTAAATTTTTGAAAGATGGTATAAATGGTCCCATGAAATCTAATCTCCAAACATCAAATATTTCAACTTCTAGCATATAATTAAGGGGTATCTCATTTCTTCTAGAAATATTGCCTACTCGTTGACATGTATCACAAGTTTTAATATAAGCATTAACATCTCTAAAGATAGTAGGCCAATAAAATCCAAATTGTAAAATTTTATATGCTATTTTTTTAACACCAAAATGTCCCCCAAAATCAAAATTATGGCATTTTTGGATAAGTTCATAAGTCTCTTCTATAGGTACACATCTTCGAATACTAAGATCCTTTCCTAGTTTATATAAAAATGGGTCATCCCAAAAATAAGTCTTAGCTTTATAAATAAATTTCCTCTTTTGTTGGTTTGTCATTCCATAGGGTATAATATCACTAACAAGAAAGTTTGTAACATTGCCATACCACGGAACATGCCACTCATTAATATTGAACAGTTTTTTATCTGGAAAATTTTCTTTAATATCTTTTTTCAAAATAGAGTGGTTTTTCTAACTCAAGCCTGGACAAATGATCAGCAATTTGATTTTCAGTTCCCTTCCTATCTACTATTCAAGGTCAAGTGCTTACAAAAAAAGAATCCATCTTATAAATCTTGGTTTATAATCCTTCTTTTCCAATAAATACTTAATAGTAGAATGATCTGTATGCACTACACAATGAGTTCCAATTAAATATGATCTAAATTTATCAAAAGCATATACTATTGCTAATAACTCATTTGGAGTAATTGTATAATTAATTTGAGCTTCATTAAGAGTTTTACTAGCATAGTAAATTACTTTAAAATTTTTATCATATCTTTATCTTAAAACAGATCCAATAGCATAATCACTAGCATCACACATCAATTCAAAAGATTTTCCCTAATCTGGTGAAACTATAATTTGTGCAGTAGCTAATTCTTCTTTTAATAATTCCAAAGCTTTTAGGCACTCTTCATCAAAATTAAAAATTGCATCTTTCTCCAGTAAATGACATAAAGGCTTAGCAATTTTGAAAAGTCTTTAATATATTGCCTGTAGAATCCAGCATGTCCTAAAAGACTCTAAATTTCCCTTACATTTGTTGGATAAGGTAAATTAGCAATCACTTAAGTTTTAGTAATATCTACTTTAGGTGGAGGGCTGAGGAGCTCTAAAGAGCCATTAGGATGAGGTGGCCTCTATGGTTGAAATTAGGTTTGATTTATGGGTGGTGACTCTCATTTTTGGCTCCTTCAGTGACTGAAGATGTTGGCCTTGGCAGGGGAGGTTCTTAGGTGGCTCAAGAACCTCAGAGGAATCTGTCACAACCATTAATTTGGGTTTGTGATAGGTTTAAGCATAGATTTCTTTGGACTATGCAATTTAGGAAATAAATCCCTTGATTTAAGGGACCTTTGATCCATGGCTCAATTAGTGTGGGTTAAGTATTGTTTAGCCTGGTCCAAGGGAAAGCTTAGTGGCTATGGAGTCATCAATTTAGTGGCCTTAGGATAACTAAGTTAATTATGGTACATGGGTCCAATTTTGGGTTCAAATGGCCAAAGGTTTGGTTTGGGTTAGGCTAGAAATCAATTTGAGCCAAATTAATTGATCAACATTGTGTAGATGATTGTTATGAAGATTTTTGGTGAAGGATTGAAGTGATTTTGAGTTCAATTGGAAGCTCAATTTGAAAGATTTTGTGATTTTGGTCACTTTGGGCAAAATGGACTAGACTTAGGTCTAGGTTTGGCTAAGGTTTGGCTAAGTCCAAATTAATGGTTGAAAATAGTCCATATGAATGTCACAAAGAGTTTTAAACATGAATTGGGTGCCAATTTTGGGGTTAGGACATTCAATTTGGTGAGATTAGGTCATATGGCCAATTTAGATTAGGTCATATGGCCAATATTAGGTCATATGGCCAATTTGGGGATTTTTTGATTTCAATCAAAATTTAGTAAAATTTAGGCTTAACGAAGGCTATTTGAAGGCTAAATTTGATGTCTAGGAATTTTATAAAGAATTTAGGATAAAAATTGAGGCAATTGAGTAGGATATGGGGTATAATTTGGTGGAATTAATTTATAGGGCCAAAATTGGGGGTTTTGAATTGGATCAAAATTGAGCTCAAAGCATAGGCTAATTTAGCTTGGATTTGGTTTAGGTTGATCAAATGAAAGATTAATTTGAGTTTAGAATTGAAATTGATGGGAATTTAGCTCAAATATATGGACATTTGAGGTTAATTTGGGGACATTAGGCCTTTAAAGGCAATTTGGGGGTTTTGGTCAAAATGGTCAAAATGGCCAAATTGGGTTCTATTGAAGGGTTCAAATTGACTTTGGGACATTTGAGGTGATTTTGGAGGTTTTGGAAAAGTTTGGGGTGATAAAGGTATTTTTGTAATTTATGCAAATTTAGGGGTTGATACACCAAAAATGCATTTTTAGACCTATACTTTATACTCATTTTTGGTGATATTATACATTAATGGAAGGTATTTTTATGTTTTTTATAGGTTGTTGAATTTTATGACTTAAAGAAAAAAGGAATAAAAAAGGATGAAATTTGGAACAAAAATAAAGAGTTGAAATTTGTTTTGCGCCGACGGTGCCATTTGACAGTGAGCATCGAATTAAATTACGGAACACTAGCGCTCACAATGCCAGAATTGTCGCCAACGGTGCCAATGTCGGCTGAACACCTATTTCTAAAAGATTCAATGAATTCGGAGACTTTTTGAAGAATTTTTGGAGGCACCTATTCGAGAACCGACTTTAGGCTTTTTTTGGGGCCAAAATTGATAAAAAAAAGTGACTCTTCCTGACATCTCATCACCCTAATTCAACCTTCTACGCTTCGCACATCCCTCCATTTTTCATTCCACAATCATTTAGAGTTCATTGTTCTTATAATTTAGATTTTTGTGGTGAGATTAACTGTGAACTCCTCTCTAAGAGTGTTGGAGAAGTAGAAAAGTGAGAGATTTCTTCTTCCTACTTTTCTTAGAAGAGGCTACAAGGGATTTGCTTTAAGTAAGAGTCTCAGATAAGTATTATTTTTTTATTAATGTTGAATGAACTTTTTTTATATATGAAATTGGTGTTTTGTCGTATCTTTCTCATGAAGTCTGAATAGTTTACTTTATCTTTCTCCCTACTCTGAGATATGGTAAAATGAAGAGATAATATGGATGTGCCAATATTAAAAAATAAAATAAATTGTGATGATTTTTCAACTCCAAACTTAATTTACTTTTTGATTTGACCAATTGAATTGTTAAAATATGTTGTTAAACATATTATCCGGAAAATGGAGTTTGATTTCTACAACAGAGTGAGGATCGCATTTGATTCCATGAAGGAGAACTTCATTCGTGGAATTAAGTGCAAATAAATTAGGAAATATACTTTGTTGGGTGTAAAATTGGAGAATCTTTAGGGTGATAGACTAAAATCTCCAATTCGGTCTAAGTGTTTATAAACTAACGCAAGAGTTAGCCTTCGGGTGAAGGGAAGTGGGAGTTAAACTAACGCAAGAGTTAGCCTTCGAGTGAAGGGAAGTGGGAGTTTTGAAGTGAGATCCAGTATCCTCCTTGCCTAGCAACGAATTTAGGCACTAAGCCTGAGATTAGCCAAAGATTTTCTATAACACTCTATCAGGGTGGAGAATTAAAAGTGCTCCTTTTTGGCACAATACATATTTGAACCATTTATCTCCTAAAAAATTTACCAAAAATCTCATTGTAATGGGAAAGATTCTTTTTCACATAAAAAATCTTCTTCACTTAAACATAGTTTAATATTTTAGTAGTTACTGTTTAAACTCTCTATTTTAGTTTTGTTATTAGTTAAATCATTTAGTTCTCGAAATATCTCAACATTCAAAATTAGCGACAGTAATTTCATTTTAACTTTCTGTGAATTTTCTAGTAAATTTTTCATTTCAAATTTAAACTATCCCCATGGGATCGATATTTGGGGCTCAAATAGAAACTCATTTATTACTTGATAATGATACGTATACTTGCGTGAATCCCAATATTAATTGCTTAAATTTCTGATTCATAAAATATTGATCAAGCTATTGGCGCCGTTACATAGTGGAGTCAAACTTATATAAATTTTACACAACTATATTTTTTGGGATCAATCTCACACTGTCAGCGTGCAAGAGTCTCCTTGCCCTTCGGTCGGTCGGGTTTTTTTTTTTTTTTTAAGAAAAAATTTAGTTTTGAAAAAGATGTAAATTTTAAATTAGTTTAAAGTAGTTCAGTTTATAATAAACATGAAGAAAGAGAAAAATTTTAAATTTCTAAGTAGGAGAACAGTAGATGTATAATAAAAATAATTGATGAGTAGTAGACAATTTAAATTAAAACAGCTATATCATGAGAAGCTTTCAAATTTAAAACTCTACTCTAACACATATCTAATACTCAAGTAGCAGTGATAAAAAAAAATAGAATTACACCAAGCAATCCTACATATTCATACATCAGAAGTCCAAACATAGGAAAAAATTTAAAAACAAATCTACAACAAAAAAGTAAGAAATCCTTGTCATCTCCTCCAACATCATCATTATCATCAAAATCAAATGATATATCTACATCCATAGATATTGGGCCTGCATAAGGATTAAATCAAGTTCAACTAGGAAACTCAAATGACTGATCTCCCTTCATGAATTTCACTAATGCCTCGTCATAATCTGCATCATAATCACTCTTTCTCGTAACATAATCTACTATGTGATCAAATTTAATCTCCATGTACGATTATGCATCATAAACAATTCATTCTGGTGCTCTAAATATCTCTCACTCAACACATCACAAAAACCAAATGGAGGTTCAGTAGCAGTGGAAGTAGAAGGCCTAGAAGTAGTAGTAGAGGGTGCATCATGAGCTATATCCCTAGGTCATCCATACACATCTACATTGGACTTCCCAATGGGCTTGAATGGCTTAAAATAATCCTCCCAATGTTCAAAATTTACTCCAGAGTCTTTTTAAATAGCAAAAAATAAAAGAAGGAAAACCAAGACCTAAAGTTGTACTAGCTCTAGCAGAAGATCTAATAGTCTCATAAATAATAGAGCCAACTTCTATAGCTTTTTATTCTTGAATGTAGTAGTTTAGTATGCTCTTTCTCTTATCACCTCACTTAAATGAATTGAAGCAAGGAGGAGAGCAAAAATAAGATAATGTCAGGCCTTAGGAATATTAATTTGGTTGAAGTTATATTTTGTATGATGTTTGTTATTAAATTTTGAGTT
>NW_018247809.1:0-559 GCF_001263595.1 Phalaenopsis equestris
CATAAGGTATATATTATGGAAGATTGGCCTACAAAATGCTTTCCAATACCCAACATCTACTGAAGTGAATACTCACCAATAAATCCTCCAAATCGCAACCTAAAGAATCACGACGACACTTCCAGTGTTTCATACAAGAGTTTTTTAACCTAGCTACTATAACAGAAAGCATAAAAAATGGGGGTGTTAAAAATTGACCCAACACACTAACTCGACTTGAACCCAACTTAAAAATTCTTAGTTCGGGTTGATCTAAATTATTTTCAGGTCGGATTTGAATTAAAGACCTTTCTTCGTTTAATTTTTTTGGGTTGGGTTTGGAACGGCCTGCCAACCTAAAAAATGACTCTAAAATGGGCCGCCAACCTAAATTTGACTTGAAATATATCTGTGAACCTAGAATATACAAGTCAAATTTTAGTTCGCATTGGGATCTTTGACTCATATAATATTCGGGCCGGGTTCAGGTCAGACCTCTTTGCGTCGGGCCTGAAATTGACGCCCCTAATAAAAGTCATTCTCTGGTTATTATTATTTACTGGTCCAAAATCACCTTTCT
>NW_018247810.1:0-630 GCF_001263595.1 Phalaenopsis equestris
CATAAGGTATATATTATGGAAGATTGGCCTACAAATTGCTTTCCAATATCCAACATCTACTGAAGTGAATATTCACCAATAAATCCTCCAAATCACAACCTAAAGAATCACGATGACACTTCCAGTGTTTCATACCAGAGTTTTTTAACCTAGCTACTATAACAGAAAGCATAAAAAATGGGGGTGTCAAAATTTGACCCAACACACTAACTCGACCTGAACCCAACTTAAAAATTCTTGGTTTGGGTTGATCTAAATTATTTTCAGGTCGGATTCAAAATAAAGATCTTTCTTCGTTTAATTTTTTTTGGGCTGGGTTTGGAACGGCCTGCCAACCTAAAAAATGACTCTAAAATGAGCCGCCAACCTAAATTTGACTTGAAATATATCTGTGAACCTAGAATAGACCCGAAATTGGGTCAAGTTTGATCTAATTTAGTCCAAATAACTTTTATTCCTTATCTTAAATGGGTTATACGAGTCGAATTCTAGTTCGTATTGGGATTTTTGACCCATATAATATTCAGTTCGGGTTCAGGTCAGACCTTTACAGGCCAAACCTGAAATTGACGCCCCTAATAAAAGTCATTCTCTAGTTATTATTATTTACTGGTCCAAAATCACCTTTCT
>NW_018247811.1:0-1044 GCF_001263595.1 Phalaenopsis equestris
TATATATATATATTCAAATTCGAGTTATAAAAACTAAAATAAAATATAACCATTTAAATATTTTTAACAATTCCTAGATAAAAGTATTGAATTTTTTTTTAAATGTACTTTTTATTAATATATGTTTTTAAATGAAATGTTCTATGAGCTAATGAGTCTGATGGAGCTCCCAGATCACTCATCAAGTTGAACTCAAATCGACTCACGAGTCAAATTGATTCAATTACACCTACATACACATCTAAGTCCTGAATATATGCTCTAATCTTCATGTATTTTTTGCTTCTTTAGTTCTGATTTTATAATTTTGTGATTAATATATGTGCAAATGATCTAAATAAATATAATAATAATAATTGTATACGATATCTAATGCTTATTTTTCAATGATGTGTTTTGTCAGTCGTAGGATGATGGCTCCAGAGAAGCTGAGAAGCTTTAATCCAACGGTCAAGTAAAACCAGTTCCCACCCTGAACGACAAATAATAATAAATAGGATCGCATTAGCCGAGAAACCGATAAAGTAACCGTACGGCCGACTCGCGGGTCGCGACGCGTGGAAACTTGTGCCCGTCGGGCCCGAAAGACAATTCTGCCCCCACCGGCCGACCGCCGGCGTGGCGTCGTCCGGACAACGGAGGCGGGACATGCGCGGGGCTGGCGCCATATGCGGCAAACGAGATGAAATAAATATTTAAAAATAAATAAAGGAATTAAAATTTATGAATATGAAGTAGGGCGGTAGAAAAAATAAATAAATTTCATTAAAGTTTGGTTCAATAAAAAACTCGTTTTTGAAATCAATTTCCAAGCATTGCAGAATGTTTACGGTAATTGGTTGAGCAAGCAAACATACAAAGAAGTCTCATATTTTTATAAGCCATCTTGTTCACTGATAACGATGATTGATTATAGGAGACTAGAATTAATGTGAAATGATAATTATACGTATAACACATTATTCTATTGAGTTGGCTGACTCCCAACCAGTTAATTTCTGGGTCGTTTTGACGTTTAATTGATTGACATTTGGTGGGTCGTCC
>NW_018247812.1:0-993 GCF_001263595.1 Phalaenopsis equestris
TCAAACCGTCGAAGCAAACCGCCCAACATCCTCCTCAGCTTTTTCTAAGAGAAGGGCCTGGAAATGCAAAGCCTGATAGGCAAGGGCCTCTCTAACTACCGATAGCTTTGAACATAGACACATAACTTCCCCAACAGCAAGCATCTCCCTCCTGGAAAGCTGCAAGTTTCTCGCACAGTGCAATGATGCGGGTGGATTTATTGTGTTAATTTTGTCAATATTTTTTAATATAACAAAATACACACGACATATACAATAACAAATATGAAAATTAATCCCAATAAAAATAACTTCAGTGAAAATAGTTTTATCTTTTAAAAATATTTAAACTGTCAAATCCCCTATAAAAATAATGCAAGTAAGTGCAAATTTTGAATATTAAATACTAGAGTGAATGATAACTAAAATGCAATTAAAAGACAAAATTAACTAAACTAAATTCTAAACTTTTAAAAGTAAACTTATGAAAACTAACAAAGTTTTTGTGACGGAAAGTTCAAATTTAAGAAAGCATCATTTCCCTTTACAATGAGTGTATGGATTGTGAAGAAATTAAAATCATATGAAAATATATATATAAACTATTTTGTGTCAAATAGGAGCAATCATACTATTTACCCTCTTCTGAGTGCATAAAGAACATTGACTAATCCAGATTTTGGTCCCTAATTCTGTGCTTAGGCTGGGAGGGTACCGGCTACCACTCCAGAGCTCCCACTACTCCCTCACCAGAGTGCTAACAATACTGCATCAGTACTAGACCAAATTGGGGATTTTAATCTGTCACATTAAATTCTTCAATTTTGCATCCAACAAAGTGTATTTCCATATTTATTTGCACCCAACTCCATGGATGGCATACTCTCCCATGAAATCAAATGTGATTCTTCTCATGTTGTACAAATCATAACCCTTTCGAAACTTATGTTTCTCAACATATTTTAATAATTGAATTGAGCAGATTGAAAAGTAAATGAAGATTGGAGTTCAAAT
>NW_018247813.1:0-430 GCF_001263595.1 Phalaenopsis equestris
TTTGTGCTAAGACTAGCAGTCAAATAGGATTCGCTCGGATATCGTATACGAATTGGTTGCGTAAGGAGAATCATATCCTAAAGGCCAACTCTAGTAAAACAAGTGATCCATTACATAGGTGCACTGTCGCGCCGGCTCACGCCGGCTCACGCATCCTATGTAGGCGATCGAAGCCACACGCCTATCACCACTAAAGCCTAAGGCTAGCTAGAAAGTGAAATGCAAGGGGTTTAAAGAAATTAGGTTTAAATGTATTATACTGCCGCGACGTTTGCGTGAAGCCTAATGTAGTTCGAGGAAGCTCCTTCACGAAGTGGAAGATCCTTACTTCCTCCCAAACAACAACGTTGCCTGTTGTCCGGCAACGTTGAGGTACTCCAACCAAGCGTTCGGTTGTCGGGAAGGTAGAACGGAGATGTGCGGAGGTTAG
>NW_018247814.1:0-3826 GCF_001263595.1 Phalaenopsis equestris
ATAAGAATTGGGTGGTATGTATGTAAATGCCCATTGGGAGAGTTTTGACTAATTATGAATGAGAATTGTGATAACTTTATTAAATGAAAGATTAATTTATATATAGTTGCACAACCAACACCAAGGCCTCCATCAAGGTATAGATGAAAGCAAGAACAATGAAGAAGATTTCTTCCTCTGCCTTGTTCATTCAAGCAGCTGGCTTAAATCTCTTCTTTCTACTCTCTATTCTCCTATCGTCACTAACCGTGAGAGCCCAAATTGTAATCGACCCCCCCGTTCTTGCACCTGTCAAAGCCCGTTATCTTGTGGCACGAAGTACGTGGGGTGTCCTTAGGTAAAATTCTCCTTGATTTCCTCCTGAGGTATATGTGTATCTTGTCATGGTTTTTACGAAAAATTTTACGCTGACTCTCAACTAATGCACCTCACACTTTTTCGCATCCGAGGCTTAGGACCCAACAATGACAATGTTAAAAAAATCATGTACTCAAACCCACTTAGTGGGATAAATACTTTTTGTTGTTGTTTTTGTTGTATATGTGTATCTACGAACTATTTTCAAAATTTGTGAGATGAAAAAAGTGGTCGTGTGATATTGCTACTCCTTCCAAAGAAGATAAGAAAGGTTCTCAACTTAAATATAAGATAATATAATATAATATGGATATTTTCTTCATTAAAATCGAAAGAAATAATGTGTCTTCCAAAATTAAATATGAGACATTCATTTTTCCTCTTGCGATTAATGTTATTATATTTGATTAATATTTTCAGACTTCATTTTTATTCCCTTTTTTTTTATTTCCTTTTTTTACCCTTCTGCAGCACAATCTCAGCTGATCTTGGAGGAGCTCCATTTGGGTAAGGCTATGAACTCATTCTCCTATTAAAATGCATTTCTAATTGATCATTGCATCTTATTAAGTATTACAAATATAAGTTTTGCATCTCTCCCTCTCCCTTTATTGATGGATCTTATTCTCTGGGTACGAAGAACTGTCGTTTCGTTCAGTGATGGAGAACCCAAGCATGGATTTGGGGTGCCATACTTCTATTTGGCAGAACTGGAACCCATAGGAAGAGATGAAATAAATGGAACAAGAGCAGCCTTAACTGTAAGTGAGGCTTCACGTGGAACTTGTGGAGGAGATATTCAAAGCCCTGGATGCAAAAGGACAACTCTCACTGGAAAGGTATGCATAATATTAACACAAAATAAAATTTTACAGTTTAGATAGTGTGCTGCTATTAACTATTTCGCTTGCTATTCTATGTCTATTGTTTTTTTTTCTCTCCTGGCAGAAGATTTTGGAAAACATTGCTGGCCTAATATACTAGAATTTCTAAGATACCATTGAGTGTACAGTGCACTTAACCAGCTTGGCAAACAATTTTTTAAGAACAATATAACAGATTTAAAGTAGAAAGTAAGCAAAGAGTGGTCATTCCATCGCTTATAATCTTGTATAATTCCACACTTCTTGAGTCTAATGGGCCTAGTTGTCAAAATACAATGTAATAAAAATAGAGTTACTTCAGGGAGCATAAACATACCTGCTTAAGCTATCATGTTAGCTGGTTACTAGTTTAAGATAATACCGTCTTAAAATATATTTAGCTGAGCACATTTACATGATAATAAAAAACTAATTAAATCTGGTGATATATACATGATTTTAGTTCTTTCATATCGACTATCATATGGTATTTGACATAGAATTATGCCTAATTTGAAAAATTAAATTTGATTAAATTTGATATGCTTACAGTTAACATGGATCAGCCTGGAAGATCCTGAAGTTAAGTTTGCCCAAGTCGCCCTGTTCACAAAACACCCAGAGATGGAAAGTTAGTCATCTAACCAAAATAAATAATTAATTAATTAAAATATTCTTACCTCCACAGGTTGCAAACATTTTCTGTTTTTTAATTTACTGATTGTTGTTGCAGGTTGGCCAAGCGATCAGAACTTTAAAATATACAAACTAGACCTAGAAGATATTTTTCTTGTCGACAAGTTTGGTAAACCAACGCATCCGACTCTAAAAGACTACCTGAAAATTCCTCCAATATAAACGAGGGAAACAGTTTTCCCAATCAGTCACATTTTCCAAGATGATTAGTATAATAAAATACTAAATACTTATCCCCTTTAGCATGTATGAATCTATTTAAATATGGCTTTGATGACTACAGTAATCCATGTGATCTGATATGTTCTTTAAAATTTGTTGCATTTTGAATAGCAAATCAACAATGCGTGTCAATGATCATATCATACATATTTTTAGCTTTGAGTGCTTCCAATAAAAAAATGGGTACATATTTTTATAAGTTTCCATGCGCGTGTAAATTTATTAATGTAGCTTAAACTCTTAAGGTGGTACATCTCGGCAATGTAAGACGCGATAAAAGAAAATGAACAAGTTTTGTGTTCACAGAAGAAAATATTATATATAAATAATAGTCAAGGAAATAAAAAACTATAAATTTTATTTTATTTCATAAACTAGAGTTTAACTACTTACATATGTGCTCCATAAATATGCTATAGACTTCAATTAAAATTAAAAAAAAAAATCTGTAAACTAAAATAAGATGAATTCAAACTTACCTTACTTTGTGGAGCATGCAACAACTGTGAAAAGATGTAAGATTATACTTCAAAAAAATGTGTCTGCAAAACCCCTTTCAAAAGCATGCTCCAAAGCGAGTCACCAAGCCAATAAAGCAGCATTATAACCCCCACATTTCAAGTCCCATCATTGAAGTCCCAAAAGCTGGAGTTGAAAGAGCTTAATACCATATGGCAAATGTTCACACAACAAAATTCAAAAAATTGTGACACATTAAATTTTCTTATCACAATTTAATTGAGACAATTTGATCATCATGCACAGAGAATTAGACAATCTATCACGAATCACTCAAATCATTTTTTTTATGATGGTGTAAGGCCTTCAATGCCTCTCTCAAAGAAAATTCATTTTCAAAAAAAAAAACTCTCAATTTCACAATATAAAGTCTATTGAATAATTCTCTGTAAAGTATAAAGGCAAAGTCAACTAAATTGTTAATGCAACAATGTCTATAAAAACTCAAATCATATACAAAATATGAAGCTCACCTTATGAAAATAAAGAATGGCTACATCGATAAAAAATCTTAATCGGAGAGGATCTTTATCATTTTAATGCTACCCAAATCCTCATGAAAATCACTTTGGTGCCAAATACAAAAATATCAAGAAAATTTATAATTTTTAAAATATTCAAATAAATATTATCACTTAAAGCTTAAAGCAACAACCATCCATCATACCAGTTTGCCAAAAGTAATAGATTTAAAATAGCTTAAACTTCTAAAAAAATCAATTTCATATCAGATGTAACTCTATGATTACTCAAAAATCCCATGCCAATAAAAATGTGATGTGTCAAATATGTGGGTGATTTCGCTACCAAATCGCGCCACAAATGATAAGATTATGACTAGGAACCTCAAACCAGCTGGTTTATCACCAAACGACATTATAATTTATAAATTATAATCACAACCAAAACAAGTAAATTCTCCAACGGCCTAAATTCTTTAAGTGGTGAATAATAGTTTACAAGTGAGACGACAAAAGATCATTTGTTAACTATTGTTGACATAAAATTACCCCCTTAAACAAATAAACACTCCAAATCTATAAGGATCCTCTCGACGACATCATCCGTAATTATTGATAGTGATCATTCAATTAAGTTTGGTTGAATAATTCAACAAAGTAGGTTAAGGTTCAAGACAACTCGAGACATTAAAATCATGAGATTTTCAT
>NW_018247815.1:0-467 GCF_001263595.1 Phalaenopsis equestris
ATCCCATAGACGACTTCCTGTGCCAACAACTAAATTTGGCCTTGCTTATTCACCCCATGCATAACTTAAAATGTAGCCCCAACTACGTGAAACCTACTTGGTCGCTCTCTCAACCCAAGCCCACAGCTCTCGTCGACCCTATTGACATCACTCTTAAATCATCATCTTAGCCTTTGAATTATAAGGATATCTTTCAAATATGACTAACTCGATAAGTTTATATACGTGTGGATGCTCATACATCAACAACTTTCCTACAACAATATAACAAATCATTAACAATAAATTAATAGACTAGTTGAAATAAATATAAAACCTTAATGAGGTTGAAATATATAATGAATCGCTAACCTGCGAAAACAGTCGCAGACATATTATTAGTAACCACTTGAAAAGCACAATGTGATTTAGGGCCCATTTGGGGCAGCTTATAAGTGCGGCGGCGTTTCAAAACGCCGCCACACCGT
>NW_018247815.1:545-2522 GCF_001263595.1 Phalaenopsis equestris
TTTGCGCGTCGGCCCTTGCGAAACATTCCCGCATCGTCCCTACCCTCGCTCCATTCGGTCGCTTCCTACCCAAGCTGCGCCAACCTCCTTCTTCCGCCCTTCGATCACATCTGCCCTAGCTGCGCCGAGCTCCCTATCCAATTCGCGTCCTGCCCTGGCTGCGCCGAGCTAACCATCTTCCGCTCGAGTTTGCTCGTCTGCCCTAGCCGCTTCTCCCTACTCCCCCATTTGGTCGGATCCCTCTCTACCCGGCAAGCACCTCTCCATTTCTTTGGAATAAAGAACATTCCTGTAATCTTCCCCATTTCAACTTCTTCCTTTCTTCTTCCCATTCTTGATTTCCAAAAATCTACGGCTACACAGCAAGCTATTCGTCTTGGTAACAAAGCTCCACTTCTCCAAGAAAATACTCTTCCTCCACCTGCAAGATGCCAGAAAATTTCTCCAGCCATCTTTCGCCGGAAGTCAGGGGCAATCCCATCAAGTATGGAGGTATTTTGATCCCTCCCCAGCTCAAATTCATCATGAATGGCATAAAGACAACAATCAATTGTGTGCTACATATGTAAATTTCCCTTAATTTTTGAGTTTTTTCAAATTCTCTCCACCTGACTGCAAGATGGAGCAGTAGGTGTTCACTTCTTGCATATACAACACTCTATTTTGTTAATATGACTTGTTTCATAATTTTTTTGACTTTAATTACTTATAGTCAACGTACTTGATTTTTCTGCTTTTCATATAGTACATTGAATACTTATTCTCACTAGCCTTAAGAATTATAGATGTGTAGTTTTACTGTTAATAGGTTTGTAGATAGATTCCCTTGAGCGAGGAGTATATCTTTTTTTTTTGAACTGTTATGTAGTGTTTTTTGGATTTTTGTATATTGAATGTGTTTTATTATATTATTGTTGCGAACAGCTCCGCTGTAGGTGGCCAAAATGATCATTTTTCCACAAACAGCTGCAAATCAGTTGTTCTCAAACCACAGAAACCAAACAGCGTAACAATTTATTCAGTTCAGGGCCAAAAATATTCATTTATCCAGAAACAGCTGCAAATCAGTTGTTTTTCAAACGCACAAACCAAACAGTCAGTCAACTTATTCGGATCAGCTGCTCATCAGCAGATTATCAGGATTAGTTGTTTATCAGCAGCAATTGGATAAGCTGCAGCTACCCCAAACAGACGCTTAATGCTCTCAATAAACTTACTCAACAAATCAAAAATATTTACTACATTCATTAAACAAGTGTTGAAGTCAACTAACTCTATGAATGAGGTTTTTTTTCCTAAATCTTCACCAAAAAACTTCAGAAAGTATTTTCATTATAGGATATCTAACCATCATCCATAGACAACAACCAAATTTAAAACAACATTCTTTATGGCATTGCAATAGTTGTGGTGTGTGTTTTATCTCTTTCATGCAATCAGGAACCTGCAATTCATGATAGCTAGGTAATTTCACTCCCAAACCAAATTATTCATTTGTCCTCAACACTATCAAAAAGTAATTTAGCCATCATTAAGTGCATTGAAATAAATGCTAGCATCATAAATCCATCAGCAAAAAACTTGGATTTCATCTTTGATCCATTGACGGGAATTACCATAAACTTTAGCATTTCTGAAATGTCTAGCGAATTGTTGTTCGCGGCAAGTTATTTCTGCTTTTATCATTTTATCATAAACAACCTTATGCAATTAGTATTACCCCCACTTGTCGGGCCTATATATTTCCAAGACGAATCTTTCTAAGCCCAAAATGTACTAAATTTTATTATTTGAGCAAGAAGAAGAATAAAGATTTCTCCCCCGCCTTTCTCTTTCCAATTTCTTCCTTTCTCTGATTTTATTATTCTGAGAAGAAAACGAAACCATTATTTGATGTTTCGGTTCTTGAGAAAGACGCAAGAAGCCTCAGCTCAGAGCATGACAAACAAGCTAAAATCCAACCAGCCAGAAACGATC
>NW_018247816.1:0-3007 GCF_001263595.1 Phalaenopsis equestris
TTTTCGGTTGACATGTGGTTTTGACACCTAATAGCTAGACGGTGGTGGTTATAGGTGATATGCTGCCTCTAATAATAACAAGTGTCTAACAGTTGATGATGAGGAGATGGCGTTAGGCTCCCGATGTTAGGTGAAGAACATTCGGTGGTGGGTAACTAGCGGTGAGCAACTACTAGAGGTGGCAATTGTGGGTGATGATAGGCAACAAGTGGTTATGGCCAATACTTTAAAAAAGTGATATATTTTAAATTTGTCAAATATCTAAGATAAGAGGCTGATTGATTTCTTGCAAAATGGAGATAATTCATTCTAAATGCAAGAAATTTGAAACTTTTCAAAATTTTGTATGTTTGGTTTAATTATGCAAAAGGGAGATAATTCATTCTAAAGGCCACCACCAGCCACCGCAAAGCCATTGCATTGCACCCCATTTCTTCTTAATTGTACTCGCCCAAATACAAAATTATCATTTTATGCATTTGCAATGCATTCATTCAAATTACAAGTTAACCTTTTAATGCACCGCATCTACTTTCACCTCATTTCTTTTATATTGCATTTTTTTCCAACAAACCAAATAGTTTTATATGCTCAATTTTAATATTATTACAGTGATAAAGTTATATAAATGTTCTCATTGCATATAAACATTGTAAATAAATTTCATAAGAGTATTAGTAAGCTTTATATGCCATCAATTTTCAATAATATCAAAATATTCAATATGCACAATTTAACATTTATTATATAGATTGCACAAAAAAATCTTCATTCATTTCACAACAAATGTCTTCATTATTTTTACATTTCTCCCAAATCAAAATCACATATTTCTTATCATATAAATATAATAAAAAAGGAAAAAAATCCAATTTTTAAGTCCATCCCAAGCAAAACCGAGCCATCATAAGTGCTAACTTGTTGGCACTTTGATTGGCAGTGGCGTCGTAAGTCCCCTGATGTCCCGAGCTCGAGCCTTACTCGAATAGCACATTATCAGCCTGGCGTGGATTACAAATTGAATCATCATATGCCGACCCTATTATTCACCTATCACAGCCTAAATTAAACTAATCTGATGAGATTGCATTGAAAGGAGCTAACGGTAACTCCATATAAAAGCAACATAAAATTCAAATTCAAACTGAAGAACAGAACACATCCTCATCTTCTCTGATAAACTGAAGAACAGAGCAGCTTTCGTCTCCTTCCTCTCTATCTTCTCTGGTAAACTGCAACTCTTCTTTCTTCAAAGGAGTATTCCTTCTCATCCAAAACTCTTAGAAAGGTTGCTGGGGTGGCGACGATCTCCATGGGCTTTAGCACTGTTCCTGGAGCTATTGAGATCGGTTGATTTTCTTCTTCCTGGGAAGGAGTTAATGGTACAACATTGGCTGGACCAAGGAGCGCAAATGGCTTCCTGGGTGTTTCAGAATGCTGAGCGCTTGTGTTCATGACGCCGAAAGACTTTCGAGGCGGATTGGATTGGAAGGAATTCATGTTATCTGAATTAGAAGAAGAGAACCTTGCTGGAATCCCTGCCTCCAATACTCCTTTCTTGGCTGGGGAATCCAAGTTTGAGTAATTAGCAATTAAAATCAAGGAAGAATTACATATATACCATTCAATTGCTATGTATTTACATATCTAATGCCAAAACTTCAATTTTTTAAATATATATGCCAACTTACCTATGTATGACAAGGTGTTTCTGACTTTTTAAAAGTCAAAATAATGATATTTTTTATGTGAGTAAAAGATTTGTGTGGGATAAATGTAAAAAAGTTAGGTTTAGCCGTTTGTGCAAATTTCCCAAATGTTTTTTTATCTCAAATTTTTAAAATCAAAGCAGCAAAAATCATTGTCAAACAAAACTGATATTTTTGGATGAAGTTTGAAGGAACAAACCAGGAGAAACAAAAGTCAACTCATTTCCTCTCTTTGTTGAGGTTGTTGCTTTAATGCAAGGAAAATCAGGTTTCATTAGTTGCATCGCTGCTGCTCCTAAGGACAATCTTCGGCTTGTAAATCCTGAAGAGGTTCTTCTAGGAATTTTTTTCGAGCCCTGCGGCTTCGAGGGACTCGGTTTCGATCCAAAAATTGCTTCCTGCTCAGCTAGAAACTGGCTCTGCAGCTTTTTCTGATCCTGAAAATAAGTTATGGTGCATGATAATGCTGCAAAACTTCGCTTCATATAATTTATATTTATATAATATAGCACTCAATGCTTATGTATTTACATATCTTATACCTAAACTTTCATATTTACAAACATCTTCTATAACATCACGTCAAAAATAGCACTGATATCAATTTTTAAAAGTGAAATATTCTTTTTTATACATATGTCTTAAAGCGCCGATATAGTATATATATTTAAATATGAAAGTTTAGGTGTGAGATGAGTAAATACATAAAGAATTGTGTACTTAATGTAAATTTCCCAAATGTTTTCAAGGAAAGAAGTATACTCTCTGCCGCTTTTGTTCTTGCTCTTTTTGATGTCGGACGAAAGAATACTCTTCTAGCATTGACAAAAGGCGAACCTGCAACGACAACAACAATGTAAATCAATAATAAGAAAACATAAAATTGAAGATGAACAATAAAAATCTTACACCATCATATGTAAATTCTGCTCCACTTTCTTCCTCCCATGCTATGATTTTGCTGCATAAAGCCTCCAGAATTCCTAAGAGTGATGGAAAATAAGTGATGGCCCAAGTAAATGTTTCAAAATAAAGTATTTAGTTGTCTAGGAACAACAATAGCAATAAAAACAACAAACCTTTATCCCACTAGGTGGGGTCAGCTACATGAATCCTTTTTCTCCTATTGAGTGTCATATTTTCATTTAATTCTAATAAATTAAAATTATTTTTTTGTTATTTTGACCCTCAATTAATGAACTAAGGTAAAAGGGTACTTTTGTAATGTGGTACCGCTCACCTACCACATCTTACCTATCGTTCACCTACCGTTCACCTACCGTTCACCTACCGCTCAC